>NC_043961.1:47319197-47611697 GCF_902148855.1 Sphaeramia orbicularis | reverse complement strand
TACTGAGAATTGGAAATGGTTCTCATCACCTGCAGAATGTGGCAATAAAATAAAATATTTGATTCATTTAACAGAATAAATCTGTCTGTAATTCCTTTAAATATATACATGTTGTATCAGAATATGGCAGAAGTGGAATTAATTTAATACTTGTACTTGTGTAGAAATTTATGGCAATTCTTTAACTCCACTCTTCTCAGAAGTAAGATTGTTCTATTGCTTCACTTTTTTTTTTTATACTTGTGATGAAATGAAGGATTAAGTATCCCTCAGTGTTAATCCCAGTTAAATTTAAAAACTCTCCTTTGCAAGATAACTAACTCTTAAAAAAAAAAAAAAAAAAAACTATAGTGTTCTCACAGGACAGTGATGCTGCAAATATATGGTCTTGCAGAACATAATGCATTGCTGTAGAGTGAAGAACCAACATTTGACATGTTTGTTTAAAAAAGCCCAAGCTTAAGTAAGTACAGCAACAAAATATCATACACACACACACACACACACATCCAGCAGTAAACCTCCCCACTCCCAAATTTTGAAAGCAGAATATTTACTTGTAGTGGAGTATTTTCACTGTGTGGTATTGGTACTTTTATGAAAGTAAAGCATAAAATGCTTCTTCCACCTCTACAAAAGCAACTTACATTTATTGTTGTAATTGAAATGTCTTATGTAATTATACATTTAAGTGGGCATTTATCTAAAAGAATAATTACTGGCATTTCTTTTAGGTAAACTGTGTTTGTGGAGACACAGAACTTTAAATACTATTACTGAACTCAATTTGTCCATTCTAAACTCTGAGCATTAAGCCAGTTCAAGGGCTGCACTCTGTTGGGGAGTACTGTGAAATAATGATGAGCCACATGCTGCCACACTGTGGCCAAAGGATAGGTCTACACTTGCAGACGTGTACATTTAGGACTGAGATTCCTTGGAATATTTTCATTTGGAACATTTCTTTGAACATGGATCAAAGCCAAAGTACACAGGGTTTGTCTGGCGGCACAAGTTATCTCTTTAAAGCAAATACTATCTGTTTTCATGAGTGGGAGAGCAAGGACATTTCACTGGGTTAGCTTTCTTGCAACTGTTAAGGTGTGTCGACTAACACCTTAATCTTTCCAATAAGTATTTGGAGTTGTTGAGGTGTTACCAGCATGCTTTTATTCAGATTCAACACTGGACATAGTAGTGGTCTCTGTTGAAGTATCACAGTACTAGTTATACTGAACAGATCAGAGGTGGCTTGAATACTTTCAAATCGAACAGCCAAAGATGACAAGATAATGAGCAAATGAATGACAGAGCTGAAATATACTTTATGTGACACTTATTTTATCCAGTTACATTACTATTAATGGCATTTTCATCTCTAGCATTGAAAAAAACATCTTTATCAGAAAGCCACTTTTTTCAAAAGAAATAATGCCCATACAATAATGATTATTGTATTCACTCTCTCTCTCTCTCTGATGTGTGATTTATAAATATTTCTAAGTTGTACTGTTAAACTCTCTTATTTCTGATAAACAAACAAATAAATAAATGGCCTTGATATAAAACATTAAAGTAAAGACAATCATGATTTGTGATTATTTTCATTTGTTGTTCAATTTCAACAACCAATTTCTTCAACAACAAGCAACATATCTTCAATGTACTCATTATGTCATTTTACACACATTTCACATATATAAATAAATACAATTCTTAAAACATTATAGTCATATGAATTAAATACGTACATACATACATACATACATACGTACATACATACATCTGAACAAATTCCCCCAAACAATGATCAACAATGATCCCCTGCAGCTGAAAATAAAATCAGTGATAAAATTGAAAAAGAGATTGTATTGATCAACAAAATAGTGAAAAAAAGGGGGTAGCTAATAAGATAAATAATCATTATATCAAAAACGTTTTCTGTCTAAAATCAGAAAAGACATCTAACATAGCTCATTGTTGGTAAATTGATGTTTTTTGCCCAGTCAAGAACTTTAGTCAGAAATGTAATCAAATATAATATGTTACACCACATTCATTATGTTTACTTAATACACTTGCAACAGTGTAAATAGTACATCATCTGTAACCTGTTACATTTCAAAAGGAACCATTATAACACTGTTCCTACAATTCTCAATAGACTCCCACAGTAATATTTGGAAACATAGCTAAATCAATTTTTTTTTTTTTTTTTTTTTTTTTTACAGGTTTTCAGAAATTTCAAATTTCATGATATATTTGGATGTAAACCTGAACAGTGCTATCTTGAAACTATGTATTTGTTTAAAATAAGGGACATGGGACAAAGGCCAAAAATACTGTTCAGGTCATCATAAAGTGTGACATTTAGTCAAAACCTCTTGTATCTTGTTTGTTTTTTCTGTTACCTCTCTATCTCCCTGAAAATGTGATATGACGTTGTATGTTCCCAAATGTAAAATGTTAAAAGAAACAAAAAATTTGTATTTATATATTAAGAGATAAAACAAAACAATACATTTAAAAATATATATATTTAAAAACATAATAAATGAAATATAAGAAGTGAAAACAACTTTTATCAAAGCAATGCGTCAGGGTAATTTATCTAACAGTTTGAATTATTATTATTATTTATTTATTTTTGTTATACATTCCATTTCTTGACTTTTGTTTAATTTGTTTACCATGCAACAATGGAAGAAGTAACAAAACGGTAAATGGGCTTTATGCACAGCCCCACTACTTCCTGAATTTAAGGCAGCTCCTTTATTTCCTGTCTTTCATTGGACACACTGATTAATCCAGGTGTGCCTGACCACAGAAGCAGGCACACCTGGATTAATCAGTGTTATAAAGGAGCTGCCTTAAATTCAGGAAGTAGTGGGGCTGTACATAGAGTTTATTAGACAAAACACCCAAAAGTGATAGAAACTCATTTTAAAACACTAAATTATATTTATCCTTACAATGACTTTATGAGACAAAGATTTAATATTGAGAAAAGTAACTGTGTTTTTTGTGAATTTGAAATTGAATCTTTAGAACATTTGTTTTTTGACTGCCCATACACCAGGACATTTTGGACAGCATTTCAAGACTGGACATCTGAGAAGGACGCTCAGTCACCCAAACTGGAGTATAAAGACATTAAATTCAGAGTTACAATGAAAAACAAAAAATATAAAAAAAATTATGTATAACACTTTAATTATTATGGCTAAACAATTTATACACAGACGTAGATTTATGACCCCCCCCCCCCCCCCACACACACACACACACACACACACACACACACACACACACACACACAGTTTTTAATTTACATAAATGAAATATCCAATTTAAAAAAAAAACAACAACAACATTGAAACATATTAAAGCCAAACAAGCCTTGATTGTGTATCAAAATTTAAATGTATTGATTTCTGATTAGACCTCTGACTTTATTTTATTTTATTTTAATTTATTTTATTTTTATAATGTTTTTTACAAATATTGTTCAGATAAGTTTGATGTTTGATGTTGTTGCTCAGTCTGGGGAAAAAAAGTCTGTTTCTATGGAATTCGTTTGAATGTACGTATGACCACATTTTGATGAATAAAGTTGGAAAAAAAAAAAAGAGTTCATTAGACAAAACAAGAAAAAAAAATCCGGTATAAATTAGGTGCAGATTGGCTCTGCACTGCCCTCTGCTGATGTGAAGGACTTCCCCCGCCAATACGTCACATGATTCATCAGCCAATGATCGACGAGTACCGGCCATTTCTTGTCCAATTACAGGCTCTGCTGTGTTTAAAGGTTTTGAACAGAGGGACGTTTGAAATCGAAAAAGCACTGTTAAAGGAAGTGTTAGCAGGACACTTTAATCCTCACTTTAGGCAACTTTCTTTCATCCACTTTTATCTGTAGACAGCGTTTTACATACTTTAACCTGCTGCTGCTGGCTAAATTACTCTGTAGGGCGGTTTTTAAAAATCCGCGTAATAGATTTAACTTATGTGGAGCTACAAACTGTAGCTTTCGTCAATTGAACCACCTTTCGACACGCTAACCTAGCTAACGTTCAGACCTTCACTGAACAGTTTGAGTTTTGGATAAGGTATCGTCAGGGGTTCCTCTGAATCACCGTAGAATCACTTTGGTAAGTTATTTTAACCAGTCAACGCTAATCCTTCGAAATGTAAAGTGATCTGTATCGGTTTACTGTGGTTGCTACAAACTAGCTAACGGCTACAAACGAAAACCCACACCACGCTTGGCCCAGGGCTAATATTTTTAAATCCTTGACAGCGTTTTATATTTTTACGTTCCGTGTCCAGTCTTTGTCTAATGATATCTTAAACATCAGTACAAGGTAACATCGGTGATACTTTATTCATTTCTGTACAGTAAATTATTGCTAAAATAACTTTTTTTGCTGACTGACCACTTTTGCCTTGCAACCTGTTTCTGTGAGTTGAAGCTTTTTCTGACTTTTCTTGTCGTTGTTTTCTAACAGAATATGGAATCCTCTGCCAAGGTCAAGCTGACAAAGGACCTTAAATTTCAAAGGCCTGAAGTTAAGGTACAGAAAAATACATGCATTTTTCTTGGATAAGAAAGTATGGTGATTAGTGTTTCTTCAGGTCCCTGGTAATTATTTTCAATTCTGAAATCAATCAGTATCTGTATTTTCAGCCTCTTTAATTAATATTATTTTAGCAGGTTTGTCAAAAAGCATAGCTACATTTTAATCCAGCTTCATCTTCAGCAACAAAACGTACAAGTTAAGAGGTTTAAGTGTAAAGACAGTACGGCTAAAATTTGCTTAGAGGTCTTATTTATGTCTTTGTGCATAAGAAATCAATAGAAGTGAATCCCCAAAGGAACTTTGTGTTGGTAAATGCAAGTTATGCCAATTTACAGAATTTAAGTTCTGTTGCAACATGTTGATGGTCATTTGAACTATGTTTTCAGGTCAAATATGTCCAATTTTATCACAATTAATGCTTTATTTTCATGTCACAAATGGCCAAGTTATATTTTAATTAAATTTACCTGATAAACAAATATTCTATTCTTTTTGATTCCCCAAGTTTTCTTACAAGATTCTATCCTGCTTATGTTACGCCAATACATACATTAAGAATGTCACACATCACTTTCTAAATCAACAGTTTTCTAATAATAAGCATTTTTATAAAGAAATAACAATTCTATATTGTTATTTACTCTTTAGTATGATGATAAACTATACAATAAATAATTATGATACTAGTTTTTGCACAGGGATCATTTCTGGAAACGGTGACATGGCTGCCGAGCATCAGTATGATGGGATCTGTAACAACCATGTCACATCTGTCCACTACCACATTTTGTGTATTTGTGTCAGCTGTTATTGTTTTAGATCCACAATACTAACATTTATGAATAAGAGGATAATTAGCAATAGTAAGTATATAAGTTTATTTCTAATAAAGTACTGGTACTGACCAGATCATCATGGGTAATGTCATGTCCGTCCGTCCAGCAAAAGTTTTCACATACACGTGCTATTCAAAATCCAGTATTTCTGAAAATATAGCTTCAACTGTCAAATAATTTCAGTAGTCTGTGCACAAATGTATTAGCATTATTTCATCACAGTTCTATGCATTTCTTGCAACTTTTTTTTTTTGACAAAAATGGCCACTCATTTGACCCCCTAAGTAAATTTTAGCCGAGCTACATTTTAATCCAGCTTCATCTTCAGCAACAAAACACAATTTAAGAGGTTTAAGTGTAAAGACAGTAGTGCTGTGTGGAAAATCATTTGCCAAATGTGTCTTTGTCATATCAGCCTTTTAAAAAAAAATCTACTGTCGATCAACCTCAAGTAAATGGGTTCATATTTTTCTGTTATGAAAATGCTGAAAAATAATTGAAGATCTGTACTGTCATGTAGAATATAACTGTCTTTGTGTTCAAATGTAAAAATCAGTAAGCCACAATTTCTTGTTCATGTGCTGCTGTATCAAAATATTCTGAATGATACCCAGCCCTAGACATGAAAAATGACCAAAAGCACATTCATAATGGATGTGCATATCTTAAATTTATCTTGTAACTTGTCAAAACCCTGGTTGACGTGGTCCTGGGGATTTCTCAGATTCTTTCTCAATTTTGATTGTTTTGTTACTTTGCAGGTAAACAGTGATGGACCCAAGCGGATTCCTGTGTCGCACGCACAAACAACTCCAAAGGCTTTAGTCACACAAACTTCACATCAACGTGTCCTAGGGGTCTCAAATGGACCCCAGCGCATTCAGAAACCCATCAGCACCCAAAAATCGGCATCTCATGTGTCGGTTGCGAAGCACATGAACCCAGCTGATCAGAATGTGAACCCTGCTGTTCAGATTGTAAATCCTTCACCCCATCCCCAAAGCCAACCAAAGACATACGAGTCCAAGATGAACTCCATTCAGGCTAAAACCACAACAGAATCAGCAAGGCCGGAAAAGCCACAGAGTTAGTATAATTAAAAAATTAAAAAAAAAATGTATGTATGCAGTAGTGTGTTGATGGATTTTAATGAATATTTTTATTCTTTTTTATTTTTCAGACAAACCAGCCAAGACTGATTCTGTGACTAACACTTCTTCAAAGTATGTCTGCTAAATGTGCTTCCTTATAGTGGTTTTGATGCTAAACTAAGTTACTTATTAAAGTGACAAGTTCTCTGTAACAACCTAGAATTTTTTTATTCATTATTTTTATTGTCATACAGGAAGCGATGGAGCTTGGAAAACTTTGACATCGGTCGACCTCTAGGAAAGGGTAAATTTGGCAATGTCTACCTGGCTAGAGAGCGGCAAACCAAGTTTATCTTGGCTCTGAAAGTTCTGTTCAAGAAGCAGTTGGAGAAAGCAGGAGTAGAGCATCAGCTGAGACGAGAGGTGGAGATCCAGTCTCACCTCAGGTAACATGTTTGTTTATTTAGAACAAATATATTTGTCTAGAGCTGCAACCGATTAATCAATTAGGTGCTTAAAGCGAATTCAAAAATTCATGGTTCAATTAATTGACTCGAACTGATTAAAGGGAAATATTCTATTGCAGTTTTCCTGGATTGAAGCTTCTTTGTACCTCACAATAATCGTCTGTGTGAAACGCAACAGTGGAACCAATGTTTAACAGCAGAGAAATTAAGGAAACAAAGCTTTGATTCAGGAGAATTGTGATTGAATGATTTTTTTGGATCACTTTAAGTCGATTAATTGGTTGCAGCTCTATATTTGTCATATTGTGTATTGTCAGTTTTCCCAGTGAATTGGAGAGGTTGGAAATGTATACTGCAAAAGTAAATAATGTTCTTTGGTCATTTCAGTGTTCATCTAACTTTGTGTAAATACTCTTTGGTCTGTGTCTTCCAGACACCCAAACATCCTGCGCCTCTATGGTTACTTCCACGACACGACTCGTGTTTACCTAATTCTTGAGTTTGCACCCAGGGGAGAACTCTACAGTGAGCTACAGCGCTGTGGAAGTTTTCCTGAGGAAAGAAGTGCCACAGTAAGTAATAAAAGTTAATTAATGATAAAAGTTAATGTAGACTTATTCTGCTACAGAAATAATTTTTAAAAATGAATGTTTTTCGTTCCCTTGCTTTGTGTGTTTTACTAGTACATCATGGAGCTGGCAGATGCCCTAAACTATTGCCACTCAAAGAAAGTGATCCACCGAGACATCAAACCAGAGAATCTGCTACTGGGGGCCAATGGGGAGCTGAAAATTGCAGATTTTGGCTGGTCTGTTCACACACCTTCCTCCAGGCAAGTTCATACACTGTTGTGGTCAAGGACATTGATATTGTCATTTCTGATCATTACATTCAGTATTGGCATCTATAAAAACATGGATTTCAACAACTGTCAATTACTTCTGGAATCTTTTTCTTATTCAGGAGGTCTACTCTGTGTGGAACACTGGACTACTTGCCTCCAGAGATGATTGAGGGGAAAACTCATGACGAGAAGGTGGACTTATGGAGCCTTGGTGTCCTTTGTTATGAATTCCTGGTTGGAAAACCCCCATTTGAAACAAAAAGTCACGAGGAGACGTACCGTAGGATTTCAAGGGTAAATCAACTTAATCAACCACTAAATGTTAATAATGGCTCTATAGTGATGAAGTTTTCCTTTGCCAAGCTCAGTGGTCAGTCTATAACAACACCTAATACAACATCCTGAAACAAATTGTTGAATTTTGAAATCTTTTTAAGTATGAACTAAAATGAAGTAAAACTGAAGGCAAAACCATCAAAACAGTTTTTGACCTTAAGATCAGTTTTTAAAATAGGCCTTTGCACCAGTACTTTGGTATTTTCATTTTGTGGTATGTTTACATCATCTTTAAAGGTCTGCATTCCATAGTGTGGCATATAACTTGTGCGTGGGAAATACCCTGATGATAGCAGTGTTGCTAACCTCTCCAGAGTCGGCTCGTCTTTCACTGTTCCACAAATGTTAGCATGGATGAAGTCCCCCGCCTGAAGTGACAACAGCTCGCAGATCTCAGCGTTTCCCCAGTTTGACATCTTTCTGGTCGTGTTGATATGTTTGTTTACTGTACACGGCCCGCAATCATTTTTAAATCCCCCCAGCATAGAGGTAACACACGCAATACATCATCAAAACGACACCTTGGTTGTGGAATGAGAGGTGTTCCTTTTGCATAGTTTTCTGGAATCATGATTCCACCTTTATCACAGCTCTGTTCCTACCTCCAGAGGCGTTACAGAGCCCTGACAGAGGTGGGACCAGATGATCCCACCATTTCATTTACACAGACGTTGTTCCAGAAGTAAAGGTGAAATATTCTTGGAATAGAAGTGCTGTGTAAAAGGGGCTAAAGTGATAAAAGTTAGAGGTGTTGTTGTTTCAATGGACACACCTCTAAGTGAAAAGAATGGAGTTTGATGCTGAAATGGCAGCATTTCTTTTACACTGGCTTATGATGCTTCAAAGTTAAATGTGATGTATTCTCTTTGCTTTTTTCTTTGCTGTTTGTTGATCCACGGTTCAGACTGAACAGTGACAGTTTTTACCTTGTTTGGATGATTTCCAAACAGATCTTTAATTCAGTTCCTGACAACACAAACCTACAGAAAACTGAGGTGATCTGTGGTTTTACTGTGGCTCTTTTTGGTCTAAAAGCTCTAATGTAACCTATCAGCTGACACAGCACATGGAGATTATCAGACCATGTTATTTTGACCAACAAAATAAGCAGGTATGAGTTTTAGTTTGAAGAAGAAAGTTAGACAATGCCATAATACAGATGTGTTTAAACGATGAGCTTTGTACTTTTTTCAGTGAGTGATAGTTTGATTACGTAATTGTTTTGGGTTGTCTTTTTTGTTGTTTTTTTGTTTTTGTAGGCATACTTGTGTTCAGACTTCCACCTGCTGTTGAGAGGTTGGAGTATTAATACTACACATAACACCTTTTAACCTTTTTTTGTCTCTGAACCTTTACCTTCCAGGTGGAGTACACTTACCCTGCACAGGCCAATATCAGTGCTGGAGCCAAAGACTTGGTTGCCAAGTTGCTGAAGCACAACCCCATGCACAGGCTCCCCATCCAGGGAGTCCTGACTCACCCCTGGGTGGTCGAGTGCTCCACCAAGAAACCCACCACCCTGAACAATGAAGAGCCTGCTCAGTGAGCATTTCCACAACTGGAGTATTATGGTCAGAGTGTCTGGCTCGTGCAGAACACAAACTGTTTAATACTGTGGTGAAAGAACCTTTATGTTCAGAAGATAATTTATCAGAATCTGCTTGTAACTACTTGAGCTGTGACAACAGGATCACCAAGTGTGGATGTTGTGTCTGCAGGAATCTTGAGCCACTTTTTGTTGTTATTCTCCTCTTTGTTTCCATTTCTTACAATGGCATTCATTTTCTGTAAATATGTCACCGTCTTTGTCTAATTATGAAAATTTTATTAATTTTACTAAAATGCCATTACTTGAAACACAAAATAAAGGATCATTTAATGGAATATTTGACTTTGTAATTCAACATGTTTGTCAGATACAATAGTTTTGTGTCCTTTTATGCATTTCTGTCTCAGTAAATTGACTCATATTTGGAAAACATTGCACTAATAACAAGTATTAAAATGTCCAGTACTGTTTCGTGACAAAAGCATGGCCAGCAGAGGGCGCTAAGGTATCACTGAGGTATTTAAAAGACACTTGCAGATCACACCAATATCGTCACTGAAAAAGAAGCTTCTCCGTGGCTATTTTATTGAACTCTAATATCTGCTGCAAACGAATGATTGAAATGTTAGAAACGCTTGTGCTTTTTGATACGGCGGGGTGTTCTGCATCTTTTATGGTTTTCTACAATGTATTTAAAATGTCTATCCTAAACACAATGAAAAGTTATGCATTATGGCACAAATAAAGTTGTAGAAATGGAAAGTGAGATGTTTTAAATGCATGAATAAATGTCACAGATACATTGACTAATCTACCATCATAACCGGAGCCTTTGTTTAAGTAGAGATTTTAGTAAGCCGTTTTAAGAAAAACTGGGACATACTTTTACTGGTACAGGGTTTACTAATACATGTGTTTAGTTAAAATAATGACTTACCTTAAGCTTACAAAGCTACCTACTGACAACAAGGAAGAAAAAGCACTTTAGATCATAACTAGTGGTTTGTTTGGTGGCTTTAAATTATTGTGAAGCTTAAAATTGAATGAGAAAATATTTTTTTAAGGTGGCAGTAGCCTTTGGAGGAAATAAAGGTCTGAGGATGAGAAGACTTGAGTAAAAGATAACTGATGGAAAATGAACAAATATGTAGATCTGCCGCTATTTGCTATTTAAGTCCGAGACTGAACTAAAAGTTGTAGTTTTGGAATTCGCTGAACGGATAACATTGTTTTCTGAGGTAATTAACCCTTTCATGCATGAATTATGAGAACCTTAATCAAGATTTTTTTTTCCTGAGTGTTTTTATTCCTATTTAGACATGAAAAAAACAATGTAATTGAATTTTTTATGAATCTATTTTCATGGAGTTACAAAAATGTCCACTCAGCTGGACACCATGCGTTAAATTTTTGAAGCCAAGACATATATTTAAAACCCATCATCATAAAGTGATATACTGTGTGAAAACTATGAAATAAAAACATTTTGAAAGCAGCTAATCTGATGTTTTTTCACATTTTATCATACTCTAATACTAGTTTTTACTCATTTCATGGAGATAATACATAAAATAAAATAAAAAAAACTTTTTGTTTGAGAAAATTAGCTGTTAAAGTAATGGTCTGAATATTAGTGTAGATGATGCATGAGCGTCCACTGTGTTAGATGATATCCTCTTGAGATCCGGTAAAGTGAAAATCTTTATCTTTTTTACATTAAATAGTCATCTTGATTGGAAACTGCAAAACGTAAGTTTTTTCAGATACATTTTGAAAATTATTTTTCATTTATTTATTTTTTAATGGAATGTCCTTTGCAATGAAATTTTTTTTTTTTTTTTTTTTTTTTTTTTTTTTTTTTTTTTTTTTTAATTAAAAGAGTCAAATTTTAGTTCCCTACAGAGGACAAAAATGCATTTCTGGGTCTCAGGAGGACATAGTATTAAATCAACTAAACCCATGAATATACAAGAGAACAGCTGGAGAATATCTGTCCACTATAGTGACCACTATGCATGAAAGGGTTAATCACGTTTGTGTCTGTAAGTAGTGTCCCTGTTGGCCACTAGGGGGCTCCCTAGGAACGACTGAGGCACAGCATTGATGAGGATTTAACCATTTATGGACAAAAATAGGCCTCTGTCTCAGTACCCTGCTTCTCCGTAAATGTAGGTATTACTTAAATGCAGAAATCACTGAATATATCCATCCGTTTCCAGGTCAGCGTTTTGTTTTTTTTGAATATTTTGTTATGTCTGAGTAGATTTTCTTTAACCCAGAATGCATTGGAAAAAATGATAGGCCTGTAATCAGATGGGCCTTTGGCTGCATCTCTAAAGCATCATCTGTGGGTTCCACCTGACTGCAAACTAAGACTAAGAAAAATCTATCTGGCTCTTGTTGTTGATGTTGGTCTGTGACACAAAATAGAGCATTTTAGTTTGTTCAAGAGTCACTCTTTGCCATGAAAGTATTCTACCTTTGTTCCATCCTGCTGCAGTGACGTGACCTTAAAGCTGCTCATTCTGGACTCATGACTCGGAGGTATGGCCCATATATCCGTGCATTGGTATGCACCAGGTAGCTTGACGTTGTCGCAGATGGAGATCAGACCACTCAGAAATAAATGGTTAAAGCCAGATGTTGTCTGCGGAGGAAATCAACACAGTGAATGAACAGGTCGACCATGAGGCCCTGGATGCCTGCAGCAGAAAATCTGGCCAAATAAGCCTTTCCATAGGAGCATTCACAAATGCAAATCCCAGTGGGAAATATTCTCTGAATTTGCAGAGAATATATTGTCTACATATTTAGCTGATTTCTACTATAGTTGAATCAACTGCCAACCCCCTTTTACACATAAAAACCGAGACACACACTTTTAAATTGTTTTTTCTAAGGCACAAGGCCTTTACAGCCTTGATAAAAATCTTAGAATCATTTTTGTCTTGGAAATAAAATGCTTTCTCCGTCATTTTCTGTCTTTTATTATAGAGAACAAAAGAAAAATACATGTTCTGACCGTTTTACATAAAACCACACACGTTTTTACAATATAATTTCACTTATTTCTTTATTCTTTAATATTAATTTCACGATATATGATAACGACTTTGAGATATACATTCCATCTTTTTGAAACCACAATAACACACTACACATACGGTTTTATAACATTTCCACAGGACCCATTGGATTGCACAAAATGAAAAATGTCTGTATGCACATTTTCCTCTTTTGATGATCTCTTTTTAGATTTCAGACACCGAATTTTGAGACAGGAGTCTATTAAACTGATTTGACAATAGGCCATATTTTCTCCAAATCTAATGCAAATATTAAGAAGAATTGGCTATAAACTGAAAGTGCAGGGTTTCAATTTGGGATCCCCATCTTGTTTGATAAAATATAACTATAGGACGTTTTTCCAAAGTGTGTATTTTGGGACGGGTGAAATTTATTATTGCCAATTAAAAATGTCAGTAAAAGAAAAAGTGAAAATTAAAAATATCCACACTTTCACGCAGAAATTATTGAAATTTGGAGGATTTTTTTTTATTTCCACTTCCCAGTTTCATTATGTTTTGTGTGTCTCAAATATCATACATTCAATGCATAGTTTGTATAGCTGCTGTGGAGCCTATCTCACATTTAGCATGTCCGGTGTTTAATAACAGCCTGGGGAAAAGGTCCAATTTCCTCACGTCTAACGAACTTACCGATTATTTAACGTATTTCTAAACGCATTCATGTGGTTATAAACTGCTGGTTATTGCCTTGTTTTTATTTTTCCATGATATCTATCCACATACCACATTCAGTGCCAATAATCATATTGCAAATAGAAGAAAGTGGCATTTTTTTGTCTCTTTTTTTTCTATTTTCGAGTATCTTAATCATTGTTGAATCACGTTACACCGCCAAATGCCTGTCCATCACAAACTCGCACGTTACATGAAGTGAAGTCTCGTGTGGGGAAGCACCACAAGAGCGACGAAAAGACAAACTGCCCTTTTTGCAATTTTTGTTTAAGGTCAATATTGTAAACGTTCACTCCACTGGAAAATATGTGTACTTTTGTTGGCATATTTATACAACATGTACTGTCCATATAGTGTGTTGTGGATGCATTAGATTCCCTTACTGCCGTCGTCTCGTGTCACTGTGTGCACGCGCCTGTGTGTGCGTGCGTGTGCGCGCATGTTTTTTCTGAATTGATGCAAGACTGTATGAGTGCGGAGATGCGTGTGTTCTGCGCGCCTTTTACGCATGAATTAAGCAGAGGGACTGTCGGAAGTCGTGTGTTTATTTTTTTCTCACTAAATAGGGATTTGCATTAAACATCTATTGCCAGCGGTGACTGGTTCCTAATCTTCTATGTTATATTTGAAAGCCTCTATGAGCCCCTCCATTGAGTGAATGAAGCCAGATATGCTGCATATACCTCCTATTACAAAGATGGCGACATCAAAGAAAACCTGGTGCCATAGAAGCTTTCTCCATAAAAGCTTGAGGTGGAAGAGACTGGGAAGCAGAAAGCAAAGGCCTGCGCCAGTCAGGCTGCCAGTGAGACCCATGAGGAGGGCGAAATGTGGCACATAAATCGCCATAAGCAAGGTGAACACAACAAGGCTACATCGGAGTGTGAGTCCCCAGGATTTCAGGCGTCCATCGCCTCCGTAGCAATCTGGAAAGAACGCGCGTCCTCCATCCTGGAAAAAGGTTTTCTCTAAAACCTCGACGGCAGCGAAAAACGGCAGCGGGTACGACAGCAAAGCTTTGGACACTAGGAAGATGTTGACGACAGCTCGGATGGTGGAGGGCAGGTTGTCTGTGATGACCTCCTTGGTTTCATCAGCCCAGGTCAAGTAAGCCACCAAGGCGAACAGACCCTTGAGGATGCAGGCAGCTATGTGAGTCCAGTTCATCATGCAGTGGAACTCGCTGGGTTTCTGCATGTTCCCCTCCAGGGACGGCAGGAAGATCTGCGAGGTGTAGCTGAACACGATAATCCCAATGGAGATGGGGAACTTCTTGACATCTATGTAAAACTTGACCTTATCCCAGGCCCAGTCCCTGGCTCTGGAGAGGCAATAAGCTATCACCAGGACGTTGATGACAAAGTGGGCCAGCGTGCACAGCAAGCTGAACTTGGAGACGGCTTTCAGGTTCTTGAGGAAGGCGCAGGGGAGGAGAGCGGCGGTGGCGATGATGGCCCACGACTTCTGCGAAATCGGCATATTGGGGAAGCTGTTGTACATGAGATTACCACTGACCACCACGTACAGGATGCAAGTCATCACAAGCTCTATGATTTGGGCTACATTCACGATATGGCCACCTAAAGACGGGAATCTGGGCGCGCAGCAGGCGTTGGCAATGTCCACATAGGAGTCTCTCACACGGACGAGCTGTCCGTCTTCGTCCTCCTCATACAGGCAGGCAATGAGGATTTTCCCCGTGTAGCAGCACACCACGGCGGCGAAAATAATGAGAAAGAGTCCGAGGTATCCTCCGTGCAGGATGGCGTAGGGCAACCCGAGAACGAACATCCCCTAAAACACAAAAAACACGTTAAAGCCCCGTGGGAATGACAGGTTTTCATAGTTGGATCTGCACTGATTTCTCCAAAAAAAAAAGTGATTTATGTTTTACAGTGGTTAAGAGTGAACAGTTAAAGCTTCATAGACACAAAATGAACTTGTATTCTGTTATTTGTGTCTTTTCACTGTGTTTTAGTTCATGTGCAGTTTTTCTTGGGGTGGGCCTGAGTGAGAGAACTCTTCAGTGGATGTCACTCCTGGTTTTCATGTTGTGGGTTTTCCACTTTGCTTTGAGCGCATCCCGCCTCTGACGTCAGCACGGGATTGAGGAGACACACTGTGATGTCATCGTGGGTGCCGTGACCACAGCCTTGATAAGGCATGAAAGGATTGCGTCTAGGGATTTTTGTCGCATAGCTTTTACACATGCAGACTGGAGCAGGAAGTGACCGCACTTCAGATCATGGTTTAACTCTTCACACATTTAATTATCACATTATCACCAAAAAAAACAACAAAAAAAAAACAGTTCTTAGTACACAATTCTAAGTAAAAAAAATAAATAATAATTATAATAAAACTGCACATGTGGTTCTTACTTGTGCGTAATTGGAAAAATCAAACTCTTAGGCCCTGAGTATAAACGCAGTAATAACGGAAGCACTGTTTTGATTTATGACACTTAAAATGAATAAAGGTGCAGTTATTTTAAGCGCTTTAAATCTTTAAATGCTCCAAAATAATACAGCTAAAATACTGATTCTGTATTGTATTCGTGTACTGTATTCATGCAAAGTCTAGGCTCATTCATTTGTTGCCATGCCGATTACTGATTGTGACTTATTCCCCGTTATCAGAGACTGCATCGACGGCAGTGGACATTACTACACAGACAAAGAATTCGTGTCTGCGTGGGTGTGTGTTGAGCTGAAGGGAGGGAGGGGGTAACAGGACACATCACCTACCTCCCTTTTCCTCTTGGCTGTTCTGAAATCTCTGCATTGATCCATTAAAATGCTTGGAAATATTATCATGATCAAAATAAGTTGGATTTCTGTAGAAATCTTTTTTATTTCAAAGTTATAGGGCTGATTATTTTCCATGCATTATTAAAAGTAGTAACTAAGTTGATACAGAGGGACAGATCCTGGTGTTTTTTGTTTTGTTTTGTTTTGTTTTGTGCGTTTGCAGGTGTTGCGTTTATCTGGATTTTCACAGCTGTTTCAGAGGTCAACCACGTCTAATCCGTGAAGTGCGTCTTTTACCTGGATGGCGTTTGTGACGTTCCAACCCGCCTCCCAAGCGGTGATTTTTGGTCTGACTTCAGCCAATTCGTTCGCCGGATCTCCGTCCTTAGAGGCTGAGTGCGGCGGACCGGTGCCGTCCCTCTGGTAGTGACTGTCCCCCTCCATCACGCCTCCGTCTCCCAGTCCGCTCCCCTCTCCTCCCATCTCATCGGATGTTAAAATATCCATCTGCATGCCTTGCCGGTGGTCGTAGTCCAGGTCATCGCAGGCGGCGAAGCCTAGAGCCTCCTCGTCGGTGGCGGCCTGGAACCCCATCCTGGCGAACATGCCGCTCACCTTCGCCTGGGATTTGTTGGAGACAGCGGTGGCTGCATTTGACAGTTTATTAGAAAGCTTGCTTCTGATTAACGTCGCCATTTTTCGCTCCTCTTTCGACTCTCAGCTGTCTGCAGCTTAATTAGTGGGTTTCTCCTCCAGTTGGTCAAATTGTGAGGCTACTTTGGATTGCAGCTCTTGACTCTCTGCATCAGATAAAGCCACGGAGAAAAGCGCAAGTTTTCAGCCAAAGACACCACAGGTTTTCAGTTGCTATCTCCACTTCTTATTCAGTGTACGCCTGCTCTTGATTATCCCCAGGTTCATGTCACCTTCAGATGTCGCTGCTCCTTTTCTGCATCTTGGCACTGCGCTCTGATGCTCGACGTGTAAGCGCAACTTTTCAGTATTTGAGGCAGTTCGGCGGTGTGCGCAAAGCTTTTATGCACCAAACAGGCGAGCCGCGGGTGTCTGTAGGGCCTATAATATCGTTTTCTTTCGGGTTATAAGGTATCAGGCGGTGTCTCCAGGAGTTGCTTGTCGGTTTTCAGGTGCCTTTACTGATGCCAATGCGGTACCGAGGAGCCCGGGGGGGAGGCAGGGAGGAGACACGTGTCCTCATCAGCCTGCCAATGCAAAGCACGTCTCCAGCCCTCCCAGTGCCCCACCAGGAGAAAACGGGAGAGATTTGCTGCATTTCTAGGGGAGGTGCTTGCAGGACCCCCACCATCCCGTCCCCAACCCATAAACTATAATACCTCATCCCCACATCCAATGACATTCCGGGGGCCTCAAATCTTGCATAATTTTACGCGTATAAAAGGAGGCTGGAATTTGGCGAAATCCTAAACTCTTTGGACCAGATTGTAAAACATACAAAACTAGACTAGTAATCAAAAGAAAATAAGAAAAACAAATCTTCTGGCATTTGTTTTATTTTAACAAGAAGAGGACGTGGAACATGAGAATATTAAGTTGTTTCTTGGATTGCATGGATCGGGTTAAAAAAATGGCGTTTGTTGGTGATGAGGGAAATATTTTCTTGCATTTCGTTTTTTCTAAATGATGGTGAGATATAGAACTTGAGACTACACACATTTTGTTTGAGCTTTTTTTTTTTTTTTTTTTTTTTTGCAGAATGTCGACGTAAAGTTTATTCCGCTGGCTCCTATTGCAGATCTTCATTCAGGAAGATCGGTCATTGATTCATTTATTCAGTGACTTTGTGACTGAAGTGGATGTGACAGTCTGAGCCATGGCGGTGCGCTCGCTAAGAAAAAAAAAATACTACAAGATTGTGTCAGTGAAAAGAAAAGCCTTAGTATTTAATCAAGTGAAAGAAATGAGATCAGGTGGAATTACAGCTGGATTTTGTGTGGCGTGAAAACGTGTTTGTTGTTAACTCCTGGGAGGTGAGAATACTTTTTTCGATTGGAAAACCATCCATCCATTTATTTATTTTTTTTTTTTTAAATTCAAAAGTACGGAACAGGATCATCTCGTAAAATGAAATAAATGTAAAAATTCTCTTTTTAATTTAAAGTTTTATTTGTTTTGTAGACACAGCTTCAAAAGCCATAAATTGCATTAGATGCCGTATTTATTTCCATTACTGTAGCTTAAGGAATTTGCAAACCAGGCCCCAAGTGGTGTAAACGGTCTGTTTACACTGTCTTGTCACTGGTGCTCTGTGTCCACCATGTTCAGTGTGTCCTCGGGCTGCAGTATCAGAGTTCATCGCCATGATACAAAGCCTGAAATAACTGGGACCATACAGTGGACTGTGACACGGTCTGCTGCATGCATGCATGCATCTAGACTGTTTACTCTGCACTCCAAGTACGGTGTATTAAAAGGTGTGTCCAGTTTGTTTTGTTTTTTTTAATAGATTGTAACGTGATAAGAGCAGGATGGATGCATGATATAACACAAGAGTAAAAATGTCTCAGAACAAAAGCGGTTGGTGAACAAAAGCTTCAGTTACAATCAGAGGCCTACTATGAAATTATGTCAAAGATAGAAAGATTAGTGACGTCAGAAACAACAAATGGGCTGGGTAGTCAAACCTAAATGAGCTGCGTTATTATAATGTTATTTTAAAAAGAAACTACTGATGTGATTATTTCACAGTTTTAATTCCACTCAAATTCGTGGAATGTGGAAAAGGTGCGAAAAATAAAAACAATTTGCTTTATAGTCACAAATAATTCAAAGAACCTAATGTTAAATGCAGAGCCAGATGTAACAGTAGTAGTCCTATCCTGCAGGCCGAGCTTTATCTGTCAGGCCACAGGATATCTGCTCAATCCCCCAATGAACATAAACGACGCGCTTCAATTTGAGATTTTCCAACACAAACCGCTCATTTGGACCCCAAACCCTGCTGCTCCTGCGCGTTTACATTTTGTTTTAATTCTCAGCTGCCGTGGATAGGAGCAGGGCTGGTCGTAAAGCCGGCTCTGAATGAAAGAGTTAATGACAGAGGCTGTTATCAGCGGGCTGCAGCCCTCCTCTGATCTGCGCTCGGTGCTGTCTGATGGAGTGTGCTGAGAGATGAAAAGAGCAGCCCTGACACCAGCAGCCAGTAGGTTACAGCCACCGCACACTCTTTACAACCTCATGTACACTCCACTACAATAAGAATAATAATCACAACAATCAGCAGAATAATAAAAGAGGTTGCTTTTCGGCCGGCTGCAGGATGAGACTGAGGCCTACACACTCACACACCGAGGCGTTTAATCTGGGAAATATACCGGTTTTGGTCTTTTTTAAATAAAAAAAACAGTCTTATATGGTTGGACCTGCAGGTTATAGATTAAACATGATTTCAAGCTTTACTCATTTTCCATTCGATCACTTTGTGCCATCAGCCTCCTGCTTATCCTTCATCAGTGAATAGAAAGCAAAGTGATTTCCCCCGTTTATCACCCATCCTGAGAGTCACTGTGGGGTCAGGGTGCCACGTCCCACGAGGGATCCTCATCCCTGCCGATTACTGATATGACAGACCAATGTTCTTTATCTGCATCCCAGTCCACTCTGCCCGTTTTTACTTATTTTTTATTTTTTTTACTGCCACATTTTTCACGGACTCCAACAAAAGCGCCGGACTATATCCACCTTATTCTCCTCTTAAAGGTAGAAGCCGAAGCCAAAAATGGCACTGTGTCCTCAGATTCATTTCCTCCAGTGCACCCACCCCCACTTCCACGCAATCACGCGCACCCTTTTTTGTCGTCCTCTCTCTGCCCCCGGCTCTCCTTTTTCACATTACATACATGGGTGAGCTGGCACAAGGTTCTGCGCCTTCACGCACCCTCCCCACCCTCACTGACACCCACCACCGCACCCCACCCCACCCCCACCAATTCTTTTCTCGAATCACAAAAATAAAAGGCCACTTTTACGCGATTATGCAGGCCAATAACCAAGTAATAACAACGCAGAAGGGCGAGATGAAACCTGATGATGATGATGATGATGATAATGATGATGATGATGATGATGATAATGATGATGATGATGATGATGATGATGATGATGATGATGATGATGATGATGATGATGGTGATGATGGTGGTGATGGTAATGATGATGATGATTTTTATTATTATTATTTACATATTTTAGGAATGTACTGATAAGTCTAATAGCACATATGACTACTCAACCAAGCACAATAAACTGCATTTGTCTTGTTTCTGAAATCAAGTACGACTACAATAGCCTCGGTCTTTCATTGTAGGCTATCATTACCTCATCCATTTAATGTTTTCAGAGAGACAGGGTAATGGTGAGGCGTGTATGAAAGAGACAGGGAGAGAAAAGGGAGGTGGGTTACATCAGTGGTTTTACATTTGACCTAGAGTCAACAAAAGAGAGCAATTGGAGAAAAGTTTTTTTCCTTTCAATTATTTTTTCTTTTATTTATTTATTTTTTGTTATCAAAATTTCTGCGACAAAAACAGCTTCTCCTCAACTCAGATGTGATGCTTGTACCATTACCCGTCACTGTCTTGACTGCTGCCAAACAAGCGAGGCAGAAAATACCACCTAACACTCCTCATTTAATAAAGGGCAGGGAAAGAGGCAGCTCTGGGCTCTCTGGGGATTAGAGAGGAGGGGGGAAATTAGTCCACATCAGGCTAATCAGAGGACCTCAGAGTCCATTAACATTTGCATCACAATCACAGGTAGCACGCTGTCTGCTGGATCCACTAGATTTTTTTCACTTAATTTGAGAGAAACAGAGGCCGTTCATGTTGATGTGGTTCAGATTTCAGCACCACGGACAGCGTTTAGCTCTTTTAAAGGCTGACCCATCAGGGTCCTGGTGCATGGAATCAGATTGAATATGGAGCTGATTAGTTCACAATTTTAATGAACTGTAATACAACTAAACCCATTCATCATTCATATAGTAAAGGTTTTTGTCATCTGATAAATGGCTTCGTTGCAGTACCTGAAGCTTTTTTTTTTTGTTCCTTTGCCAAGTCAAATGAAGGTAAAAAATGGGGAGTGCATCAAAACTAAACGACTCCTCTTTGAGATAACGGCTGCAGTTCTGACTTTTACGACGTTTTGTAAACAGATATGATCTTAGAGGAAACGTGGGAACCCAGACAGAACCTGCAGTCTTCTGAGAACCTACGAAAACCCCTTTCAAAACACGCATAAGAAAGCATAAAACATCAACTAAAATCATGATTATCATTGTCCATACAGAGTGAGCTCAGTTCCACTGGAGTCAGGTCCGTATTGCTCATGAATATGCAGGTACTGTACGTCCTCTTCATTTTCCACTATACCAGTACAAAGATGGAACTTTCCAGACTGTGAGAAGACAACCAGAACCATGTAGGAGTTATTTTCAATGCACAGTGTAGGTATGCTGTATTTATTTGAACACTGTGTGAGGAGTGCGTATTATTAGAAACTCTGAGCAATGGCACGTCACTTCCTGCATTTTTATGAATTGTATGTACTATGTTGTGCCATTTCTGGTTCATGTATCTGGTTATAGTTAACGGTGATGATGAAAATGTCTTTAAAATTCAGACACTGGGTGAAAGTTCATAATATGATGGCATATACGCAGCAAGGTGCTCAGATATTCTTCTATATTTTTGTGTCTATCACTAATATTATGACTTTCAAGGTCCTCTCCTTTCATACGCATTGCTCATATATTTGTACGTTAATTGAATAGACCCCTGTCTTTATAAGTCATGTATTTGCTCTCCAGTTACCGTGAAAGAGAAATGATTTACACCGCACTACAAATAAAATATGGCATCGTCCTGAACCGGGATCAGAGCTGCAGAGGAGCCAATCACAGCCGCCGCCCACTTCCACAGAGAAATCCAGGTGGCCCACAGTGGTAAACCACTAAGAGCCTTTTCATTACCTCTAATGCGCCTGTTTAATGGTTTATTATGGACTCCCGAGAGAGTTCCTCAGAAAGAGGTTTGTATTAGTCCTGCATGGTGGCTCCTGCCTGAACAGCAAAGACACATTTTTATTCTTCTATCTATCTATCTATCTATCTATCTATCTATCTATCTATCTATCTATCTATCTATCTATCTATCTATCTATCTATCTATCTATCTATCTATCTATCTATCTATCTATCTATCTATCTATCTATCTATTCTAATTTTACTACTACTCTAAATATGTTGAAAAATGTCTAAGACTGTAAGTTTCAATATTAGATTTCTGTATTGGAAAAACCATATAGACTCATCAGAGCTGGTCTGTTTTTGTCTGACCCGTAATGCAACTTAACCCTGCATGTCTCAATAAAGGAATTCAAACACCCACGGGGAAATGAAAGACACTAAAAATCCACTGCTAGAACTGTTTTATAGACTTTTAAAAATATTTTAGGCTTTTAAACCAGTCTTTAACAGTATGCACACAGCACTTTTTATATTTGAGATTTGGAACGGTATTTGTTTTTTATATTGTGCTTGAGAGTACTGACATGAAATTTTGTTCTATCTATCTATCTATCTATCTATCTATCTATCTATCTATCTATCTATCTATCTATCTATCTATCTATCTATCTATCTATCTATCTATCTATCTATCTATCTATCTATCTATCTATCTATCTATCTATCTATCTATCTATCTATCTATCTATCTACTTGTATTTCAGTTCTCTTCATAAAAGGCTGGTTTAATACCTCAAATGGTTTGTGTAAGCATACAAAAGCAGCATCAGACCTCCTCAGTCAGTGTATTTGATAGAAAACGCTCCCCAGACGCCGTTTTGCTGTTAACCCACAGTGACTCCGCTCTCTCCATCAACCTTTGACGTTGCTCTCCTTCAGTGCCACGGCTCGGGTGGGGTGTGTACTTTCCTGCTGCGACACATTAACATTGTAATTGCCTTTTTTTGAGCACAATAAACTGAGCCAGTCCGTGGGGACCTGCACGGCCCCGGGGCTGGCACAAAACTATGCCATCGATTTTTCACACATATACACACAAACGCACGCACGCACGCACGCACACACGCACACACACACACACATACACACACAATGCCTGCGAAAAATCTCAGCCGTCCACACAGACCTAGACATGTGTTTTTTTTTAATGTGGAAATTCTGCAGATGATGTATATCTGCTGTTCATGTGGCATTTGCCTGAGGGATGTACTGTAGCCTTCCATACATTGCAGGATACCAGCTAATTATTATTTTAAACAGCCCACTAATGACTTAAAACATTATTGTTATTTGTTCTATTTTTGCATACAAGTGCAAGGAACATGTCTCCTTTACTGATCAATGTGCTAGAACATAATCAATATCCATTACATCAAATCTACTGCAGGACTATGGAAAGGAGTCTTTACATTATCTGTATGCATATGTGTAAATGCATGCTTAATAGTGTTGGTTTGTGTGTTTTTGTGATTATTATGCATGTTTGAATATGTGTATGTGTCAGTCTGTGTGTGTGCATGTGTGTAAATGTTCTACGTGTGTGTGGTCTTGTCACCCTGAGCTAAGTCAATAAATGAGCAGACCTCAGTGGCTGTTGAGCTGATGTGTAACAGTTTTGTTCTCATTAAAGTTGTATGTCATGAGAGCGGCGGCACCATGTCTGCTCTCACAGGGATTCTTATGTTTGAGTCAGACTGCACTTTGACTGAGAGGTTTCACTATGTGAACAATCCTGCCGCACTTGACACAAGGAAACACATGATGACTGCATGTTTTCCTAACAGAACTGTTTGAAAAATTTTTGATAAATCAGTGTCAAGTTTCAGTCTGTTTTCTTTGGACTGGCCTTCCATAGTGTATTGTTTACTATATTACTCAATAGCCTTGGCGCAATTCTCAAGTAATAATGAGCTGCTAAGAGCACCATGTGCAAACCTCCAAAGCACCTGGCACTTGTTCACAGATTTATTTTTCTTTTAAGCCAATGGGTTACACTGTAAACTGCAATGACACCTGAAAAAATAAACATAACAGCACTTTGAGAAAATGACATTATTTGTGGAACTTGTGGAAATTAACAGATGTAAAACTGTGTCAAATGAGTGGATCTATGTTTTGTTTCATTGGATTTGCATCTCACTTTCACATGTTGTGTTTCATGTTAGATTAGTGAAGTGTAACGCCACGAATACTCTGCAGGACTGAAAGAGGAAACTATAAAAATTTAACAGGGCTCTCGGTAGAACCTCCTGAGTGGGTTCTTATAAGCTTATTCAGGTCTGAATTGAACTCAGAGAGGCTTCTCTGTGGAACCATTACACGATATAAGGGTTCTCTATAGAGAAGCCTGCCCCAGGGGGGTCTGAATGGCCCTGTCAGAGACAGTTCTAGGTAGAACCCTTCTTGTTAAACTCAAATAGTTTTAGTTCGCACCTTCAGTGCCAGGTGTACTCTTTATATACACAGCTATTCACTATCAAATATGTTACCACTAAAATGTTCTAAATGTTCAAGAGCGTAGTAAAGAACTATACATTTATCTCTATTCAAAGTAAGAAACTCTAAAATAATACTTTGCAGTTGAAGCTGCTAATATCTAAATACTGGAGGTTCTACAATGCATTTCACTTACTTATATTTAATACAGATGAAGCACAATGATGACTATGAGTAGAAAAAAATACAAATGTTGTCAATCTTTTTTTTTTTTTTTACATAAAAGAATATAGTATAATTGACAATAGGCCAATACAGATATACATGTACAAAGCACAAGTCAGAAAATACGGATACAAATATACAATCCATTGTTCATCATTCAAAGTTAAAAATTATTTATGTATGCAAATCGGTAAATGTCTTCAATGGGTGTATTTTTTTTTCAGCAGTTGTAGTTGTTTTAATCTGCAGAGCGTGTAAGAATTCCCATCACATGCACAATAAACAATTTAATGGTCAAACCTGTCTGGCATAGAAAATATTATGCAGTGCGTATTATTGTAATGTCCAGTGAATTTTAGCTGAATGAGGTGTCATAACTTTTTGTAGGTGAGCTATGTTGTCGACAAATACACCTTTAAAAATAATAAACCAGTTTCAAGACACGAGAAACTGTAAACTGAAACTTTTTTTAAAATTATCACAACAATACGGTGTTCATAGATTTTTTTTTTATCAATTACTCCTCCTGGGTTATCAATCAAATATTAAACATTATTTTAGCATGCAAACTGACCAAGTTGACATTTCAAAAAACACCTGATATATCATACAACTAGTTTAAAAAACTGTTAGAACCAGAACATTTTGTAACATTTTTGCACTGTAATTATATGATTATTGATCATATAATTTTGGCTCCATAGTTATTATATATTTAGTCAGAAATGACGTCACACGTTTTGGTGATGTTGAGTACAGATAACGCTTGATATTCCGGGGTGGTGTCAGGGCTGGAGAGAATGATTAACACTTTCTCCATCCTACAAGAAAATTATGATTTCTGAAACTTAGCACAAAAGTTTGTCTTCCTGTTTCATGAATCTCAAATCATTGTGTGCTCTGGTGGGCCACCCTGTAACTATTATTTATTGCTTTTTTTGCTCTTTGGAAAATATTTTTATCAAGTGTCTGTCATTTTCTGTCATCTCTATCTGACAGATCACCCAGACAAAGTGCTGTTGATCCAATCTGCTGCCTCAGAATTTGCTGTGATTTTCCAGAAATTTCCCCAAAACGTTTCAATCTTTGTAGATTATCAGGATATATTTTCATACAAACCCGCCACCCTGGTGAAATCTCCTTAAACTGCAGGCAATCAGTGCTTTCTATGTTCAACTTCACTTAAGTGCATTTTGCTTAACAAGTGTTTCTTTGACTGAAATAAGCAGTGACATCTATTTTAAGTCAAAAGAAAAGATGAAACAAATAGAGCTGAGTGATACAGGGAATCCTGTGTTTAAATTAGCACCAGTGCTTTATTTATTCTAACACATCCCTCTGTTTTTATTACTGCAACTCATCCATTTCCTTTCCACGTCTAGTGTGAATGATTCATTGAAATGCACATCTTGTTTGCACTTCACGACCTGCTGAAAGCTTTTTGTTCTGTCTCTGTCATGTCGGCACTCCTTTCCAAAGGCTTTGATTTAATTGAAGCTCGCGGCGTTCACAGAGAGTGCTCAGAGCATCATAAAGGCAACCGCTGGCCATGTCGCATACAGGTTTATGAATAAAAACCATGTATGCTTTTGAAAATGGGTTTACCTCCCTCCTTTGCGTTCCTCCCATCCCCCACAGTTGAGAACTGCCATACAGCTACTCAGGCCTGTCATTAACTGCTATTGTAAGCTGCACAATCAAGAGCATAAAAAAAGAAAGAGCACTTGTCATGAGCTCAGGCACCACATATACACACACAGAAACACAGAAAAAATGCACACCAGGAGAATGGATATTACTATTGATCTCTGGGCTGATGTGCGAGACGTTGCACAAATAGAAGCCAGGCAAAAGGTGTTTTTGTCTTTGGAGAGTGATAATCGCTCTGCGACACCAGTGCCGTCCATGACTGCCTCTGTGTTGAGGTGGCAGGTCAATACAGGTATGGAGCGGCAGACCAAAGAGCTGTGCTTCTTCAACCTTTAGTTCCACTTGAGTCACTGCTCTTCCTCCAAGGCCTCTTATGGAGCCCATTTCCTTTGGAAATGAATAAAAAAGGGCTGAAGTAGTTGTGTTTACAATTTCAAGAATTATCATGAAAATAGCTCTAAAACGATGTCAGAAGTCAGTGGTGGGAGAAGTATTGACCTCTGCTGTAGATGAAGCCAATGTGGAAGTATCTTAAAGTTGTAAAACCACTGACGGCCACTGGTGTTGGCTCTAAAAAACCCTGGCTCCCATAGACTCACTTGAATTTGTTTTTTCTTTTCTGGGTCTCATCCATTTAATTCAGAGCCTCCAATAAATGATCTGGTCCATCATAAAAATAAAAAAAAAAAAGCTTCTCCGTTAATCTGATCTCAGGTTAAATACAATCTCTGATCTCTGCCATGTCAAGCTTTGATAGACAGGTCTGTGTAACTGCTCATTCACTTTGAATTTTTTGGGTGTTCAGTTAATTTAGTAAAACACATCTTTCCTGACAGCAGCTTGACTCAAGTTGCAAGTCACTCTCAAGTCACTCTAACAAGACTATTAAGTGACTTTGTTACACAGTGCTTTATGACATTTGCTGTTTTGCAGAGTCAGTGTTTAGCAGTCAACTAACTATTCAGACTTGTGTAGTTTCAACCCTTTGTCCAAATATAGTCACTTTTAGCTCCAAAAAGCCAACGTGGTAAAGGATAAATCACAAACTGCTGGCTTCAAAATGGCAATTCAGAAACCAATGGCACTGTTTCCCTGTCCATTAATTATAAACATTCTATGGCTATTATTACTCATGTGAAAGTTCTGAATTTGATACTTAACAGGATTTTCTGTTTTAGCAACGATCTGAGATCTGGGGGGTTGAAGGTATTTTATTATTTAACTTTTTTCATGTTGTTTTCAACCATTATCCTTAACTTATTTGCAAAAGAAAACTGGCCTCACTTGTACTGTACTTATGGTCAAAAGTGTCTTATCAGGTTTTTTGAGCCTGTGGAAGGCTTACAGTGTTTTGGGGAGTGGGAGGTATTAATCAAAAATACATCATTTCACATAGTTTGGACCATTATCATGATTAGTCTCCTTATCGATGAGCAAAATTTTTAAAAAGCTGGAGTAGATATTAAGAATAAAACACACAGCATATATGCGACCAGCAGATCTGGTAAAAAAAAAAAAAAAAAAAAAAAAAAAAGCTACTTTTGATGCAGGTGATGCAGAGAGGAAAATTTGACTTTGGAAGACATCAACTTGATGATACATACAATAAGCAAAATGTCTATATCAACAAGTGAACGTGAGATAATCAACTCAGGTTAGTAGCATTTAAATATACTCAGATGAATGTATACCATAGTTCATAGTCTTCACTTTTTAATATTGACATTAGGCTCATCATGCTGCTTCTTCTCCTGTTCTTTTTCTCATATACATATATTTGGAAATAAAGGTAATTAAAGGTAACTGTAACACTACTACTACTAATTATTATTATTATTATTATTATTATTATTATTATTTTATTTATTTTATTTTTTGTACAAAAATGCACATTTTTCATCCTCTATATTAACACTTGTGTGTTTATCTGAAAAACAGAACAGATCAATGTCCCATTCTCTTGTCTGACACATCTCCCATTGACTTCCAGTGACAGGCTAAAGGTGAGTCCGTCCTGTTTTTTCGGACTGAGTTGTGCTAGAGTGAACCAAGTCCCAGAGGGGTAACAGCAGTAATACATTTCACACTAATCTGTCAATATACTCAGCTTCTTTCTCACACCACTCAACACCGGCCCTCAGGCTCTTTGTCTGATTGCTTTCAGATTCCACTGTTGTTCTGTTTCAGAACAACACTTGAAAATACATACAAACGCTCCTGCAGAGGGCACACAGGCCAGACAGGGAACATACATTTTCACATGTTTAGGCCTTTTCTACATCTCAGAGGAATCCTTCAAAGGTCCGCTGAGCCTTTTTTTGTAATTGTAAGAGGTTTATTAATTAAAGAAGTGATGCAGAAGCTGTAGGTTTTACAGAGACTGTTTCTGATCTCTCCTTTCAGTCCTGAACATTAGAGTGGAGAGTCTAAGGCTGTGTTTACAGCTCTGGAAAAATTACTTTGGCAAGCTGTCTCACAGAAATTACATTCACATGTAACTAAATTGTAACAGCAAATGCATTTTGTCACAAATGTGGCTATATACATGATGCTGACCACATTATGTATAAATTAATGAATGTTGTCAATCCTTCAAGTAGAAATTTCAGTCTATTTCATCAAAATTAAGATACAGATTACACATTTTGTAGCTAAATACAATGTAGGTGTCCTTACATTTATTGACTTTTAGCTAAAGTGAACATTTTTGTCTGTTATAGAAACATTTATCCAAAATTAAACAATGGGGGATTTATCTACAGAAAAACACAGCAGGTCAAAATAAGTAAATAAATAAATTTGAATAATAAAAGAAACCCTCTTCATATTCAGTCCCCTGATCTTTACTGTTGTTTTAATGACAGCTGGCAGTAAAAAATCAGAAGTATAAATACTGTAAACATTCTTCTGGTCGTATCTACACCAACAGGTAGTAAAACTGTGAGATTACACCTCTCCCTAATTCACTCTTGAATGTATCTTATCACATTTCCACCATGATCTGAAATGTTCCTTACCCTAAGGTGGCTGAGATAACATCTCTATTGTGTGGTTCTGTTTAGTTGAGATAAACAGCAAACAATATTAGACATGTCCATATCTGCACCACACTCCTCCTCTCACCTCACAGTCCAGATCGCACTCTGGCTGCTGTCTATAAATTATTATTATATTATTGCAATTCACTTCCTGAACTCTGCATCACCATTTCCTCCTGCTATCCTCAGTAACGGTGTAGTTTGTTACCCAGGCAGTAAGCATTAACACCTTTGCTTCCTGATCTTTGTTTTCATTTTGTATACACTAGCATTAAACAGATGATAGAGATATTTTACCTCACTTCATTTATTTAGTGATCTTTCCTGACACTGAAATAGTTTTGTGTTGTCATTCAAATTATAGTTGGATATTTTCTGGTGATTTTGAGTCAAATACCTCAATAATCTTCTTCCTATTAGCTCAAGTAGTTTCCATCTACGTTCCTCCAAGTGGTTGCTTTTGACTGTTCCCCAAGTTCTGATCGACTTTGGAAAAACAGCATTTTCCTACCGTGCACCATGGTCGTGGAATAATCTTCAAAAAACTGTAAAACTACATACATTCATTTCTATTAATCATTTTAAAAGTATCATGGAGAATGCAGTGGAGGAGGGGTGTCACAGTTTTTCTTGATGCCATTATGGTTGAATAATTTTATTATGTTTTATTGTTAATTGTATATCATGTATGTGTTTTATGTTGTTGGACTTTGTATGGCTGCTATTGGCTAGGTCTGCCTTGCAAAAGAGATTCCTAATCTCAATGGGACTTCCTGGTTAAATAAATGTAAAATAAAATAAATAAAATAAAATAAATGCATGGTTCATTGTTACCCTGAGATAGAGGAGAAGATCTAGATATATAAAACTCTCATCTGTACAGTCAATAAGAACCTGCTTAGTGTAGCTTAGCATATTATTGAAAACAGAGGGAAACAGCTAACCTGGCTCAGTCTAAAAGAATAGTGGGCATAGGTCATATCATGTCATTGTGGTTTTGGAAGGCCTCAAGATGACTGAAATATATTTTGCTTTAGATATTGAAGTTTTAGGATGAATTGTTTTAGTATTAAGTAGTTAATGTTTTAACACAGGATTCTTTTGTTTAATCTGTTGTACTTCAATAATGTTAATAGTGACTTCTTTGTGACCAGGATTTATGTAGTACTCTGTTGTAGTATGTTATCACGAGCTTAAGCTTGTTAAGATAGGAAACATCTGTCTGCACAAGAGTTAAGTAGGTTCTGTTCTTCTTCTAGATACACGTCTGAACACACACATTCACACACATAGTGTTGTCAAATATAGGTGATAAGGGTAAACTTATTGTTGGCATAAGTTTACTTAGAGTTAAGGCCCCACATCTGTTTGATCTTTTTAGATAACACTAAGTTAAAGACCAACCCATTTGTATGGGTGAGCCCGCCCATAGGGTCAATAAATGTAGATTTCATGTAATGCTCGGGGCTCATTGTCTTTGAGTCCTCAGCGCTGAATGTCCACTTTATTTGTGATCTGAATAAATTTTGTCAACTTTGAGACCGATCTGAATCGAGACTCATCCTTAGAGCTTCCAATAAAAGAACACGTTAACATGATAGTCACATTTTTGTTTTTTAGGTTGTTTTTGTTTTGTTTACCCAGATAAGAGGGAGCATTGTAAGGACTGACCCTCAACAAGTTAAAGCTAACCTTCTCAAAATATCAACCACCAAATATCATTGGCACATTAACCACCAACAAGTAATTTCAGCTACTTCAGGCGGTTCCTTTTCCCCCGTCATTAAAAACAGGTACATATCGATTAATTTTCCTGTTGGCATCCCTGACCCTAGTGCTGATAGAGATCTGAAACTGGTCTCATAGCACCTCCAATGAAAGCTCACTGCTCCTAATGTGTTGTATGTGCAAATACTAATGCTAATGCTAATATTAGGTACTGTGTATATTATGATGGGTATGATGCAGAGATCAACTTTCCCTATGGGTATAATAAAGTAAGCTAACTTTTCAACTTGAAATATTAACATAGAATTATATTTGATAACTGGACTGTAAGCTCTTTTAACTACCTGACGACTAATACAATCTAGGCTAATATGGATTAATGCTAACTAATGTAACTAAGTAACGCTAACAGGACAGGTCATGACAGGATCCTCTGATGGTCTTGTTTGAATAACTTCAATATAACCACAGTAGGAACCACAAGTTAAAATAACAAACAGGTGGTCTGAATGTCTGACCAAGCAGATGAGTTAGTTCTAAGTCAAAGTCCAGAGGAGACACAGACAGACTAACCTGTCAAAATGTCCCCATTCGTACTTATCAATAACTTTTTGTACCTGGGTAAGCATTTTTATTATGGGGAGTGAATGCCTCTAGTGGGCATTAGAAGTTTTAACAACTAACTGGCTACTAAGCTAAGGTGACTGCTGGTTTCACACTCACTTATTGTGAATTTTACAGGTTGTGTAAATAGCAGAGTCTGTTTAAATATTTTGAATTTGGCCCATACCCAAATGGGGTGCTTCCTATCGACATGTATGACATATTAAGAGCATTACTTTGACTAATATACTGTAAAAGTTTATAATTTATTCCCTGTTTTAGTACGTTTCCTCTTGGTGTGTCCTTTTCAGGTTTGCTTCCTGTCTTTGTGTTTCTCTCCAAATAATTGCCCCTTATCCATTTCCTTTCCTGACAACTTTTCCTTATCATCTGTGGAAAACATCACAGGTTTATGGAAAGATGAATAGGAGATTTCATAAGGAGTTAGGAAAAGGCACTGATATGCTGAGAGAATGTGACCGGACGAGTAGCTGTTACTGACCTGGGTCTGCAATAGAAAAACAACATTCCAAAGATGGACGACAAAAAGCATTCCTCAATTACTCTACTTCGTGTATTTTCATTGTTTTTTTAATTGCAGGCTATTAACAAGGACAGCATAGTGACAATTTTATCACCAAAGTCAAAACTAAAATAAAGAAAATGATAAGTCACCACTCATAAAAAAATAATAGCATATAAATAATGTTTGCTCATACCCACCTTCCTGCCCATTCATGTTAGTTTCATCTTTAACATTCTGATTACTATGACTATATGTCTTTTAAACTATACCAGACTAGCAGTAAATGTAAACCTTTTTCAAACATTTCATATCTATTTTAGTTGGTAGAAATAGTTCTGTATCATGGTGACAAAAAAGTGATTTTGATTGGATCCTAGGTCTTCACATATAATAGCTGAACAGCCACACAACCGTTTAAATTTTTTGTCAACCTGCTCATTCCCAGATAATTTCCCGTCATATTATCAAAGGGCCAACACTTCAGCACCCAATGAATGGCCAGTGACCCAGCTGAATAGTATATATTCTGATGATCTGCAACTGGGAGCTAATAAAATGAGCTGTTTACTATGAGAGAAAACTGGATGACATGGCATTTGCTGTCTTGTTTTAAGTGTTGAAAATGACCTAGAGGAGGGTGCAGCTGCAGAGGCTCATAGCTCTTTAAGCACAAATGTTCAGATACATATCAAACATAGATCACAGAGCATGCTTAAATGAACATGTGTTCTGTATAATGTAGCCATCATTATTTGTGTTACACAACTAACTATTTAATACAAGAGGACCACTGTGTAAGCCATCTCCAACACCAATGTGCTTCTAGTCCAACACCTACATTAACAATATGCATCTCATTTGGGGTTTTTACCTCAGATTGGGATGACAGTCTCTTGTCTATTTGCTGTCAGCTTGGTTTATTGTACACGAACCAACTAGTTAACAAGTTTTCAGGTTGAAGTGGAAATTCACATTCAATAGAAAAGCTGACATTTCTGATCAGATGGAGAAGTGCACCAGAAAGACTTGAATACCAAGAAGATGGATGAAGAAATGACAGAGGGAGGATGGAAAACTTAGATTTTTTTTTTTTTTTTGCAAAGAAAATGATACAGGTGGCTCCAGACATATTCTGTGAAGAAGTATGTGCTAGTTAATCAGAGTATGTGGGACTGTATGTAAACAGGAATATTAGTTCAATATTTTTTACATTAGTATTTCCCAATATTTTTGGGATGAAGGAAGAAAATGTAATGTTGTATACATGTACTGTTTACAGAAATGATAACAATATCCTTATGGTAAAAAAATAAGAATATTCCTCCAAATAGTCAACATTTCCTTATGTCCTGTGTGTCCTCGCTCATCATTTCATCCCTCTTCTTTTCTCTTCACCTTTCCTTGATTTATCTTTTCCCCTTCTCTTTTTGTCATGTTTTCTCTGCTTGCTTCTCTCTCCTTTTCTTCATGTTTCAGTCCTCTTCCTCCTCTTCTTCCTCTCACCCTGGCTGTGTCCTCTGTTCCTCTGTGATCATACCTCCATCCAGGCACCTGACTGTGGATAATCACCCAAGAAGAAAAAGCTCAGTTTTTATCTGCAGCCACAGCTGCAATCCATTGTAGAGTGGTGAATGAAGGGGAGAGATTAATAGCAACCCCTTACTCTCTTTTCTCCCTTTTCCCCTCTCCTTTCTGTCAGTGCTGTCTCCTACAGCTGGTGCTTTCTGAAGGGTGAAAAGACTCGGCATGTTCTGCATGCTCCATTTCAATTTGCTAAACAGCAGCTATATATTAGTGGGAGAGGATGATCAAGTCTCACAATTCGAGAAAGTGTCTCCTTTTAATTGTTCAGTTTTCATAAATGTCCTGAACTGTGAGTTATATCAACATCACTGCTTAAACCTTATTTTAATCTCTTAATTCTTTTTATAGTCTTAAAGTCTAATAGCATTGTATCTACAATCAAATTCATAACTGCTGTGCATTTAAAACCACTTATTCATTCAATGGTGTGAAAAGCAAAATGCTGTTAAAAAGAACCATTTGCTCTTGCTATTAAAAAGGACAATTTTGACCTGAAGGCAGCACAGCTCACAGCATGCTTTAAATGGCACAGGCTCCTGTGTGAATGGCACACTGCAGGTTGAACAGAAACACTGTGGCTTGGCCAGGAGAGAGAGGGTTCAGGATATAATGTACTGCATCCATGTCTGAAAATAAAAGGAAAGGAAATCCAAAATGTTATAATGTTTGATGCTAATGGTAAACAAATTAATTTAAGTTAAAAGATTATGTTTTTCTGTTCCATTTGGGAAGTACTTCAAAATGAGAAACCAAAAAAGACTTTCAATACTCAAACCCACCTACCTGCCCATTAGCCTTCATTTTATGTCTGCATTTGGGTCCTTTTCCTGTTCCATAAACTCAAACGGTCTCCCACCACAGCCATGTCTGGATACAACGCATTTCCCAGAATACAATGTTGTACAATGTTCTTTAGCTGTACAATCTCAATCTCTCTAAACCCCATTATTTATTATTATTTTATTAACCTTTTCCGATACAGCGTATATCAACATCAACCTCTTGCAACTCTTTGTAAGTAAATGACAATGGCATCACATTTTTACCTTACAACAATAATGGCTATGTAAGTATTTTCCACTGACTGCTATAGTCAGAAATGATCATGAACCTAAATGTCAGTTGTTTACAAACAATACATTTAAATTGTTTTCTGTCAAAAGAACCAAATCAATGTATAATATCAACAGGTTGTAATGGCAGCATTTATATATATATATATATATATATATATATATATATATATATATATATGTGTGTGTGTGTGTGTGTGTGTGTATACAGTACAGGCCAAAAGTTTGGACACACCTTCTCATTCTTCGCATTTTCTTTATTTTCATGACTATTTTCATTGTAGATTCTCACTGAAGGCATCAAAACTATGAATGAACACATGTGTAATTATGTACTTAACAAAAAAGTGTGAAATAACTGAAAACATATCTTATATTCTAGTCTCTTCAAAGTAGCCACCCTTAGCTCTGATGACTGTTTTGCACACTCTTGGCATTCTCTTGATGAGCTTCCAGAGGTAGTCACCTGAAATGGTTTCCTAACAGTCTTGAAGAAGTTCCCAGAGATGCTGAGCACTTGTTGGCCCTTTTGCCTTCACTCTGCGGTCCAGCTCAACCAAACCATCTCGGTTGGGTTCAGGTCCAGTGACTGTGGAGGCCAGGTCATCTGGCGCAGCACTCCATCACTCTCCTTCTTGGTCAAATATCCCTCACACAGCCTGGAGGTGTGTTTGGGGTCATTGTCCTGTTGAAAAATAAATGATGGTCCAACTAAACGCAGACCAGATGGAATGGCATGTCACTGCAGGATGCTGTGGTAGCCATGCTGCTTCAGGTTGCCTTTAATCTTGAATAAATCCCCAACAGTGTCACCAGCAAAGCACCCCCACACCATCACACCTCCTCCTCCATGCTTCACGGTGGGAACCAGGCATGTAGCATCCATCCGTTCACCTTTTCTGCGTCGCACAAAGACACGGCGGTTGGATCCAAAGATCTGAAATTTGGACTCATCAGACCAAAGCACACATTTCCACTGGTCTAATGTCCATTCCTTGTGTTTCTTGGCCCAAATAAATCTCTTGTGTTTGTTGCCTCTCCTTAGCAGTGGTTTCCTAGCAGCTATTTGACCATGAAGGCCTGATTCACGCAGTCTCCTCTTAACAGTTGTTGTAGAGATGTGTCTGCTGCTAGAGCTCTGTGTGGCATTCATCTGGTCTTTAATCTGAGCTGCTGTTAATTTGCGATTTCTGAGGCTGGTGACTCGCATGAACTTATCTTCAGCATCAGAGGTGACTCTTGGTCTTCCTTTCCTGGGGCGGTCCTCATGTGAGCCAGTTTCGTTGGAGCGCTTGATGGTTTTTGCGACTGCACTTGGGGACACATTCAAAGTTTTTGCAATTTTCCGGACTGACTGACCTTCATTTCTTAAAGTAATGATGGCCACTCGTTTCTCTTTACTTAGCTGATTGGTTCTCGCCATAATATGCATTCTAACAGTTGTCCAGTAGGGCTGTCAGCTGTGCATCAACCTGACTTCTGCACAACACAACTGATGGTCCCAACCCCATCAATAAGGCAAGAAATTCCACTAAGTAACCCTGATGAGGCACACCTGTGAAATGGAAACCATTTCAGGTGACTACCTCTGGAAGCTCATCAAGAGAATGCCAAGACTGTGCAAAGCAGTCATCAGAGCTAAGGGTGGCTACTTTGAAGAGACTAGAATATAAGAGATGTTTTCAGTTATTTCACACTTTTTTGTTAAGTACATAATTCCACATGTGTTCATTCATAGTTTTGATGCCTTCAGTGAGGATGTACAATGAAAATAGTCATGAAAATAAAGAAAATGCGAAGAATGAGAAGGTGTGTCCAAACTTTTGGCCTGTACTGTATATATATATATATATATATATATATATATATATATATATATATATATATATATATATATATATATATTTATTTATTTATTTATTTATTTATTTATTTATTTATTTATTATGTTTAGGCACTGTTAATTTGGCTCTAATTACGATATACTATGGGTTATTAGCTGGGATACATCCCTCCAAATATTAAAATATGCTCAAACTGTACTGTAAACTACTGTAATCTAAATCACCCAATGATCTAAAATATTCATTCATTCATTCATTCATTCATTTTCAGAACCCGTTTTATCCTCACTAGGGTCACAGGGATTGCTTGGAGCTACTTATGGGTGAAGGCGGGGTACACACTGGACATGCTGCCAGTTCATCGCAGCGCTGACATATAGAGACAAACAATCACTCACACATTCACACCTATGGGCAATTTAGATTAACCAATTAACCTATCAGTGCATGTGTTGTAATCAAACCCAGGACCTTCTTGCTGTGAGGCATGAGTGCTATCCACTGTGCCACCATGTCACCCTGATCCAAAATAAGTAGTAGCAGTAGTAATAGTCGTCATCGTCATTATCGTCGTAGTAGTAGTGATAGTAGTGGTGGGGGCGGGGGTGGTGGTAGAAGTAGTAGTAGTAGTAGTAGTAGTAGTAGTAGTAGTAGTAGTAGTAGTAGTAGTGGTGGGAGTAGTACTGGTAGTAGTGGTGGTGGTAGTAGTAGTAGTAGTAGTAGTAGTTCTAGTAGTAGTAGTAGTAGTAGTGATAGTAGTGGTGGGGGCGGGGGTGGTGGTAGAAGTAGTAGTAGTAGTAGTAGTGGTGGGAGTAGTACTGGTAGTAGTGGTGGTGGTAGTAGTAGTAGTAGTTCTAGTAGTAGTAGTAGTAGTAGTGATGGTAGTGGTGGGGGCGGGGGTGGTGGTAGTAGTAGTAGTAGTAGTAGTGGTGGGAGTAGTACTGGTAGTAGTGGTGGTGGTAGAGTAGTAGTAGTAGTAGTAGTAGTTCTAGTAGTAGTAGTAGTAGTAGTGATGGTAGTAATAGTAGTAGTAGAAGTGGGAGTAGCACTGGTAGTAGTGGTGAAAGTAGTAGTAGTAGTAGTAGTAGTAGTAGTGATGGTAGTAATAGTAGTAGTAGAAGTGGGAGTAGTACTGGTAGTAGTGGTAGTAGTAGCGATAGTAGTGGTGGGGATGGTGGTAGTAGTAGTGGTCTCGTAGTTAGAGTTGCCAACCGTCCCTTGAAACACGGAATCGTCCTGTATTTGGAAATAAAAGAATAGAATCTGGCTCATCTCATTGGTCGAGGTACTGTTCCTTGCGAGGAAGATACAGGAAGACAAGAGTTGACTACAAACCAGCATGGGTGACACGAACAACACCGATTTTCAGGTCTTGGAGTCGAACACTGCTGACAGTACGGGCTTCGAGCAGTTGCATGGGAACAGCAGAGAGGTGGATGCAAGTTCTTCAGGTAGCTGACCTCCCCAACATCCAGGCTGTTGTATCCTTTGTCCTCATTTTAAGTGGAGTTCATTATCACTCTCAATTATGAAATATCTTGTTCAGAGTTTTACTCTGCAATTCTGAAAGACAAGCAATTACTTGCTGCAGCTCGAGCTCAGACAAAATACAAATGGAAGAAATAAGCTATTTCCACGTTATGTGGCATTGAGTTTTTGAGTTCATTATTATTATTATTATTATTATTATTATTATCATTATTATTATTATTATTATTATTATTATTATTATTATCTAAAACTGTACAGTCATGCCCTTTGAGGCATGTGTTATGTTTACAAGTTTCCACAGACTTTCTTTTTGCACCTTTTTTATTGCACTAAATGTGCACTATTGCAAGAATGTTCTGCTTTCTCTTATTTTCTCTTATTTTTATATGGTATTAAATTAAGCAGGACTGAGTACTGTTAAAGAAATATGTTTATTTTATTCTACTTTGAGTTAAGCCAGATGGAGTTCTGCTAAAAATTATTTTTTATTGGGTGAACTTAAACAGGATAGGTCTAAGAAATATATTTATGTTATTCTGTAATTTTTGTCATTTTGCACTAAAAAATACATCGTTAAATAATGCATTGTTTTCCATGTATTTGTATCACTCAAAAACATGCATCTAATTAAATTCAGGTATTTGTCAAAAAGTTTAAAAATCACAAGAAAGGCAAAATAAATTCACCACCACAGGAGGGGTGAAGGCAACTGGGTCAGCCGACCTTGCCAATGAGGTGTCCCTTGTTTCTTTTAGAGCAGTGGTTCTTAACCTTGTTGGAGGTACTGAACCCCACCAGTTTCATATGCGCATTCACCGAACCCTTCTTTATTAAAAAATAAAATATGATTTTTTTCAAATTCAAGACACAGGCATATGTTTTACTGGTGCACAAAATGAACCGTGCATTAACATCACTGTGTTCAAAGAACAAAACCAATATAGTGCATGAACTCACAACAAATTACATACTTTTTCACAAAGACATGACCTTTTTTAATACTACCACACTGAAATGGTTTTAATTTTTAACCTTATGTATTCCAATAATGAACTTATTGTATTTATGCTATTTATCATTTTTAACATTTTAACACACACCCATCACCTAATTTCCATCAGGCTACAATAACAATGAATATTTACTGCAAATCAGTGTGACTTCTGCTGTTGTCGAGTGTGTGTCTTGACCTCCACCAAACCCCTGAGACTGACTCACCGAACCCCTAGGGTTCGATCGAACCCAGGTTAAGAACCACTGTTTTAGAGGGAGTTGGCAACCCTAGTAGTAATAGTAGTGATAGTAGTAGTAGTAGTAGTGGTAGTAGTAGTAGTAGTAATAGTAGTAGTAGTAATAGTAGTGATAGTAGTAGTAGTGATAGTAGTAGTAGTAGTAGTAGTAGTAGTAGTAGTAGTAGTAGTAGTAGTAGTGGTAGCAGTAGTAGCAGCAGTAGTAGTAGTAGTAATAGTAGTGGTGGCGGTGATGGTGGTAGTGGTAGTAGTAGTAGTACTAGTAGTACTAGAAGTAGTGATAATAGTAGTAGTACCAGTAGTAGTGGTGGTGGTAGTAGTAATCTTTCCCTGTCTTTGTGAAGTGTGTGAACACACACACACACACACACACATATGGACTCAGTGTGGTAGGTTTTATAGAAAAAGTGGTCAGTGCAGTAGTTGATGTGAAATAAAACGTAAGTTTCCACATTTTTTATTTTTTTCTGTTGTGGTGAACCCTCAACCCCACCAACTCAACAATAACTCCTATGATCCCGTGCTACTTAACAAAGTTATGCACAACTCAGTGGCATAAATGTACATGTTAATGTCATTACATTTTTATGCTCAATGTCTAGGGTTGAGTTGAGTTTCTTATAAATCAGACTAAAAACTTGCAAGAAATAATATAAAAGTCTTTATTAGAGTTGGAGGGAATGAAGCCCACCTGCAGACCAATACTAAACACCAGCACCAGCTCCTCAGCTGGGGAAAAGATGTAGATGAGATCAAACAACAAAGAGTGGTTTAGGTCAAAATACTGAAGAAAATATACAATGAACCATTTCAGACTGAAAACATTTCACATCCATCTGAGATTTTCTTAGTATCTGTATTATCTACAGCATACCGCCGTGTTACTCTGGAGATCATCTGGGATCTGTTGTTATTTTCCGCTCAAACACTCTGGGATTATTTCCACCTCATGGAGAGGCATGGGTCTCCACTTCAGTGTGTGAAGGGGTGTCTGGGGACGTGGACATAGGTCAACGGCAGCGCCGTATCAGGGCATCGAGCTCCAGCCAAGTGGGAATTCATGTTGATTTTCATGCTTGGCTAAGCCTGTTTTGCCAGCTGCCATTTATGCTCAGACATTCATTCTGTATGAGTGATTGTGTGTGTGTGTGTGTGTGTGTGTGTGTGTGTGTCTTATTATGCCCCTCATGATGTCCCATCCATCCATAGTAACAGTAACAGTCTTGGGCATCGCATCCGGTGGGAAAATTCACTTTATGTGTGTAGTACCTTAAATGTTAACACTAACACAGGCACTGCATTATTTTCTTACTGTTGTCACTTCAGTAGCTGAGCTGAGAGGTTTTTTCTTCCCTCCCCAACATAATGCAATACAGCTTGGTGTCTAATTCTGAAATTGCCTCAAATTTGTTGTCATGGTTATTTCTCTTCTCTCTTTTTGAGCTTTGTGCCTCCTCACCAACCAGTGATTAGAGCTGACAGCAGTTTAGAAAGTGTGTGTGTGTGTGTGTGTGTGTGTGTGTAGGTGTGTGTGTGTGTGTGTGTGTGTGTGTGTGTGTGTGTGTGTGTGTGTGTGTGTGTGTGTCAATAGGGGGACGATAGGCGGCAAGGCAGTGACCTGGTAATAGTGAATGTATTCACAGGCCATATTCCAAGATAGTTGCCATGGTCACAATAATTGGTAGGCAGCGCAGTTAGAGGAGGAGGAGGGAGTGTGTGTGTTGGTGTCTGAAATCCACAGACAGAGGGAGAGAGAGATGAGTGACTTTGAAAAAAGGAGGCTTGAGGCAACACTGCAGACTAGCAACAAGAAATGGTACTACAGGCCCACGGAGGGTTTGTGAAGGTGTTTTTAAACTGTGGACCTGTCTCACTTTGGTCTAGATGTCAATAAATGACAACCTCTGCAGTCTAATGTGAGAAAGAGAATTTTTACCAAAGTGAAGACTAACTTACAAGTTAGCTGGCTGGGCTAAGACCTCTGTTGCTATGGTAACAGTCATTTACGCAAACCCCCCCTACAATGGGCATGTATCGTATGAAGAGTGGTTTACCCACACACCACTGCCAGTATAACCAATGAGACTGGCTCCATCATGTACAGTGTGCAGTTGACACATCAGTCAGGTCCATCTATATTTGAGCAGCGACACTAATTTTGAAACTTTGCCACCAAACACCACAGCAGCAGATGTGAAATGAAACAATCAACCTGTGATTGATAAGTAGACTTTCAGCTTTAATTCAAGGAGTTTTACAAACTTATTGCATCAGTCATTTAGGAAATACAATCATTTTAAACGTAGTCTCCCCGACACACTAATAAGGCGCTTCATGTCCAGGTGTGGCCTGTGCCCTGGTTATTTTATGACCAATGAAGAAGATAAAAGTTGAGTTTACGTTTGTTAGCTGTTCACAGGTAGGTCCAAAGAGATGTCAATGCAAGTGAGGGCCACTGTCATTAAAATGAAAAAGATTAATAAATGAACCTATCAGAGAGATATCAACAACTTTAGGAGTGGCCAGATAAATGATACACAAATTATATTTGAAATAAACAATGAATGAAGGAATGAATGGATGAACGAATAAATGTTTGAATGTATTTAACCAAAGTGCAGATAAACTTCCAACCTTAACTGTTTTTTTTATCTGTGGATTAACACACATTAGTAAGCATTTAAAGTTGTATAACAGGTAATAAAATAAACTCTAATCACAGGTTCAAACAAATGAAGGAAAATACAACTGTAGCATAGTGTTTTCAAATGTTCTGTAAAATAATATCTGTCAGTTAATTGTTATTTTTGATTGGTTCCTTGTTAAATATATTCATTCTTCAAGCTACATCAATATTCCATTGTTTATACTGTGTCTTTATGCACTCAGATAATAATAATAGTGTATTAAAAACATATTGCTGCAGGTGAGGGTTTTCTTCTGCTCTGAGTCTGTGTCAGCTACGTCTGCTGTTGGCCTCGTCACAGTCTGTCTGCAGCTGAATGAACATCTCTCTGTCACAACAGAGCAGCAGCATCATCATCTTTTGACACAGTGAGATCACAGGGGTGTCCCGTACACACACACACACACACACACACACACACATACACACACACACACACACACACATCTAACCTCTGGCGTCCCACTGTCATGATTACTACTGTCCACCCACATCTTTCTCTCTTTCTTCATCCCCTCCTTCCTTTCTGCCTTCTTCGTCTTTGCTGCAGTCAGGAAAAGCCCCCTGGAGAGAGTGGTGCATCATGGGTGTTTCTTTACGCTACGTGTCCCGTGAAATAAAGAAACCACCAGGACAATATGTTGATGACGTGGTGGGAGGGTGCTGAGGTTTTGGCTCTGCATTGGATGCTGGTGTTGCGTGTGCACATGGATATGATCGTGGTGCAAAGAAGGTCCTGGACAGTGAGGACAACCCTGAAGGACAGAGCTGCACATCCAGGACAGATGTCCTCTTCTTCTCCCTCTTTTCCTTGTCCTTCATCCCTTTATGTCCTCTCCTCTCTTTCCCTTTTTTCCTCTTCTTTTGCTCTTTTCCGTCTTCACCATGATTCCATCTTAACCTCTTCATTCTTGTCCTTTTTTCCTCCCTCTTGTTTCAGCCCATTTCTTCCTATTTCCTCACATCTCCTTTCCCCTCGTTTCCTTTCCTCATTTCAATAAATTCCTTTGTTAGTCTTTCACTTAAAACTAATTTAGTTTTCATTCAATATGTCTAATTTTCATGAACGTTGAGTGTCACAAAACATATGGCCACCACTGTCAGCTCCACATAAAGAATATAATAATTGTGTCAGTTCAAATGAATTTTCTTCAGGCAATATGTCAGGCAGCAATATAGTAATCCACTCTAACTGCCATTACCCACTGGTCAGTACAGCAGGAGAGACCAAAACAGAAATTACAAGATTGAAATCAGTGCTTTTAGAAACACACAGACAATCCAAAATCCATTTATATGTAAAAGATATAAAAAGATATCATGTAATTTCTTAAAAATAAATAAACAAATAAATAAATAAAGACATGTATCTAAGCCACACAAACATGTACAAAAAATCATCTTCTCTCTCTCCTTTTTTATGTTGCTATGTTTTCTTTCTTCTAAATGCTGGGTAGATAATCGTTAGAAAGAGTCAGAGTTTTTACAATTAGATTTGTGTAATATTAAAGTAAAAACATTTATCTGTTTTCCTCTTTGGTCCTCATTTCCTCCTTTTTATTTTTGTTTTCCATACATTCTCTCTTCTATTCTTAATAAATTTTCTCATTGTTTTCATGACAAACAAAAAGAAAAATCACACTATGAGAAAAGCAAAAGCATAGAAGGCATAACACATAACCCCATAAAATGTTAAACATACTCATGGGTGTAGCAGAAAAGAAAAAATAATTGTTCAGATCTTTATCATAGAAAAAATTTTAAAAAACACATGTACACTAGAACAACAAATACAAGATCTGCATTTGTTGTAAATCGTCGACTATTTTGGAATTCACTGGTTTGTGCAATTTATATAAGAAACATTAAAAATCCTCTGAAGAAACTTGTTGGATTTGTCAAATATGATTCCCTTCGTCCTCTATGACATTGAACTATGGGTTATAGACTGAACAAAACATAAAAAATATTTGAGGAGATCATCAAAACACAAATGGACAATTTTCACTATTTTCTGACCATCTATGGACCAGAAACTTTATTGATTAACTGGGGAAATAACTGACAAACTAATCAACAACAAAGCTATAAAAAATATAGCCGGAGCAGTGGATAAAAACATGTACGATGTCAGATATAAATCCTCCTCTCTTATGAATATGAGGATCAGGATAAAGATGATGTAATGAAATCAGAGGCAGCTTATACAGTCATATACAGTATCTGAGGCAGTGGGAGTGTGTTTGATGTGTTCTTTTCTGTGTGTAGAGGGGTGGTGCTCCAGATGGATGGCAGTGATGCATGGGAGAGAAGTTCTGAGTCATGATGAAGAAGGGAAATACAGCCTCCTCCTCCTCCTCCTCCTCCTCCTCCTCCTCCTTTTCCTCCTCCTCCTCCTCCTCCTCCTCCTCTTTACTCAGACAGGTTTTTGAAATGAAGAACAACCCACCAACGTATTGTGCTTCCAGCCAAATGTTCTCTATTGTTGTTGTGATAAGGTTTGTCAGGATGTGTGTACTGGCACACAGACACACAACCCCCACCTTTTTCTTCCCCTTTGTCATACAAAAGGATCCGTTTGTGTACATCTACAGCCAGATTTATTCGACGTGGGCCATGCTGTCAGTCTGATGTGTTACTGTGTTTGTGTGTCTATTAGTGTATCTTTGTGTGTGAGAGTGTGTTGACCTAGAGGATAAAGTGTCTGTCATGCTGAGTTTGAGGCTGTACTGCCAGTGTACGCCTGTGTGTGTGTGTGTGTGTGTGTGTGTGTGTGTGTGTGTGTGTGTGTGTGTGCGTGTGTGTGTGTGTGTGTGTGTGTGTCACAAACATCATCAGCTGTCTGATTCCTGTCACAAACACAAAGGCTACTGCAGCCACAAACACACTAACAGTGCTTGTCTGCAGTGTTTCTCATGGTGAACACATCTTAAGTAAAAAGAAAAGATGTTTTTTTTTTTCTTCTGAAAGAATAAAGAATATCTGAAATAATAAAGAATAAAAGAGACATGGTCGGTCTTTAATGGCGTCACTGTAATCTTTGGTAACTGCCGAGCAAAAATACACAATAAAATCCATGAGGGTCTTTGTCAGTTATATTGAGAAGTATAAACGTAGGTGTACAGTCACTTATGTAACATTAACCAAGGGACAATGACCATGACCAATGACCACATGAGGTCAATGTAGACATAAATTTGTAATACCACTGATGACCACTGGGATGGGCTCCAAAAAGCCCTGCCCCTCACAGACTTGAAATTGAACTTGTCTCTGACAATACAGTGAATAATTTTTTTTCAGGACTCACTGTGGTTGAATAATTTTTTTTTTTAGAATCTCTAATACATGATTTAGTGTTCCATCTTTAAATTATTGCTTCCGTCATAAAGTTTTACAGTTACTAAATGATTATGATTTCTGTTATTTACAGCTTTAATTGAAAGGTGGGATTGACAACTGATTCAGCTCCCGTTTGAGACTTTCAGAGCTTCTATTTATTGAGTAAAATGTGTGTTTTTCTTGCCAGACAGCTTGACAGTAGTTATGGAGAATAGTTAAATAAATAAATAAATTGTTAAAATAGTTACACTAATTGTTAAATGTTAGCATTAGTTAGATCACCCATCGCCCGTAGCTCCACTGCTTTTGTCACTTCTGGTTTCAAAGATCCAAAATGGTGAAAGCCAAAACTCAAACTTCTGGCTTCAAAATGGAGGAGATGTCACAGGCACTCCATCCACTTCTAACGTAGTCAGATTCACTATACACACTCTGAAAGACTAAGCTTGAATATTTCTGTTGAGTAGTCTCTGGTTTGATCTGTATGTTTTCACCTAGAAAGGCCTCTTTGCTATATGGAAGCATGATGATCTTTGTGCTGCAAAAACAACATTGAAAATGTCAAGTTTTGACAAACAAACCTGCATTTTTATGCATCTGTTCCTTTTACAGGGATTTAATCATTTTGATATCACTACGTGCTTCCTCTTGCACATATCTTCAATGAAAGCAACTCCTCTCCCAACACATATTCTGCAACAACTATGTTAATGCATCTTGTACTCAGCATTGCCTAAAAGTGTATCAAAAAAAAACAGAACATTTATGACTATTTCAGAACAACAGGGGAGAGTGAAAATTTTGAAAATCTTAAATAAAAAAACAACATCAAAATTATAACTTTAAAATCTGTTATCACCAAAAGCCAAAAATTTAAAAAGATAGTTGGAAACCAATTTTGCATATATTATATGTGTCTGTGTACACAGACCATAAAGCAGACTGAATGGTTCATTGAATTAATTAATACAGGAAACACAAATGCTAAAGTAGATGGAAAACAGCATTGAAACAGTATCATGTATGAAGAGCTGCAGGTAGGTGGAGGAGTTAGAAACAACATGATCCAGAACACTGCTTCAGTTCAAGAGGGTAAAGCTGTCAGCCAGCTTCAGATTTTTGGAAAAATGCAAATTACACCTATCAGCTCCTCAATAAACAGCTGAGGTTACATCATCCAGTGGACAAAGACCAGCTCTTAATATTTCAATAACAATGGATGGAAATGTGTATACATTTGCAATTTCTTTTGATGAATTTGGCAAAATTCTCAATACATTTGGTTGGAAACCTGCCTCATGACATTAATGTTGTAACAAGCATAATTACACCTATTTTTAAATCAAGACATTGAGCCTACATGACTAACTACAGGCCAGTAAATATTCTTACTGTTTTGTTTTTGTTTTGTTTCAAAGGTTGCAGAAAAATGTGTAGCAGCACTGCTTGTTAAGCATCTTGAAAAAAGTTACTCTACCACAACACTGTCAGGATCTGTGCCTGTGTGACTTTCAGCTCCTCCCTCTTGGTTATGGATCTGTGCCTGTGTGACTCTTTGCTCTTCACTCCTTTCCATAGCCCGGACATTTATCCATATTCATCACGAACTCTGATTCAGGTTTTGTATGTTGTTTTTTTTTTTTATGGACTCTGCTTTAGTTTTGGTGTTAGGTTTTTCGTTGTGTTGTTTTCATTTTTGTTGAATAAACTTGTTATTTTTTCCTTTCAGTTCCGTGCATTTGAGTCCTCTATTTTCCCCCCCGTTGTGACAAACACCTAACTGTCTTGTTGAAAAAATTAAAGCCAGACTTGATGGGTGGGGGGGGCAGTTGTGCATTCACCTGTTGAGACAGTCATTCATAATATTCCTCTTTCAAAAATGTCCACCTTTAACTTCTCTGCTGATTTAAATTGGTTTAAATTCTGCCTCACAAATAGAAATCAGTGTGTAAGGATCACAGACACAGTATCACCCACTTTAAAGAGTAACACTGGCGTTCCACAAGGGTCTATATCAGGTCCTTCCCTCTTTAATTTAGACACATGTCTGATCACTTTTAAAAAACTTTGTCAAAAGTGTTTTACATTGTCTACATTTCCTTGTTTTGCATGCTGCCAATAAGAATTGAATATGTTCTGTCTGCGTTATCTGTGCTAACTTTGAAATTTATGTTGTTATGTTGGTTTTGTTGATTGATGTGCACTGTTCCTGAATAAATAAACAAATATAACTATGTAGATTTTATAACATGAAATAACATAAAAGGAGGTGTTGGATAATGCTTTACTACTTGGACGAATGTAAAAAAAAATCAGTGATACAGCCAGTTTCACATGATTTTTCTGTATCTAATGCCAAACAAATGCATTTTCTACTGTATATGAAATAAATAAAAATATATGTGACTCTTTTTCCTCAGAGGTAAAGCTCCTCCAGCATTAGTCTAACTCACCTCCTGAAACTCATGAGTTTTGCAGATTTTTTCCCATGTTTTTATTTTAAAATAGCCTATTCTTAAATAGTGACTAAAATCAAAAGAGCAGAAAAAGCTCAAATCGCTGTCAGCCTGAGTAAATTATTTAGGGTTATCTGCAGCGGAAGCAGCCTCCTTTAAGCATATTGGCACTGATGGATATTGAAAGATAATGATGGGCTTTTTCATGCAATCATTTTATCTTTAATTATGTGCTTTATTAATGGTACTTTTTATATGGAAATGCAATTATATTAACCGTACATACATATTGTGGGGTTTATTTAAAGCAGCTCTGCTTTTAATATGCACTTTTCCTTCAAAAAAATAAAGGATAAAGTGTCTATTTGAATATGTTTGATGTGTTCCTGATGCAGATCCACCATCAGGCTTGCTCCTCTCTGTTGGCTTTCTCCAGGAGACAGATAGCGCTCTCTTCATTACACACTTCATTAATTTAAATGCTAATTGATTCTGCGAGGGTCTTTCAGACGGAGGGCCAAGTCCTGTCTTCCCCCATTGATTGTGCATATGTGTGTGTGTGTGTTTGTGTATTTGTGTGTGCACCTGCTGGATCCTGGAGTGACATGTCCTGACAGAAAAGCCTCTCCTGCCTGTCTGTCTACCTCAAGTGTTCTACTGATACAGTCTGAGTGCTGCAAGCCATGGAGACAAGTGCTAACTAAAAGAAGAATAAAAACACACCCAGGTTAGATTCAGGAGAGGAAATAAAACCACAGCAACGTGAATAAAGGCCTAGTGGCGTCCCTGTACTGTATGTGTAACAGCTGGATGGATAAAATTCAGGATGCAGGGGCCATTAAATGATCCATGCTCCTCCGTTGCTAGGAGACACCAGGGCTGGATGGTGGAGATAAATGCTGGGATCCACCCCCTGGCTCCTTGCAGAGGGTGGAAAGAGTTTCAGAAATTTGGGGTGGGGGGTTGATGAAGGGGTGAGTCATGTGACAGACAGAGGTATCCTCATTCATGGCAGATAAGCTTTCCTTTCTTCAGCCATCTTACTTTTTTCAGTTTTCTTTTAACAGGCAAATGGATTTATAGCTTTTAGTCTGTTGTTATATATCTAGTCTGATATATAGTGAACAAAAGAATGAGAGATTTTAACTGCAGTTGTTACAATATCATTAGTTACATTGTTTTTACAAATAACAATTTTAGATTTTTCCCCACTCTATTTATGTGGATGCAGCATGATCATTGTCAATCATAAAAACATTCATATTGTATATATAGTGTACACAATTTTTAAGACTAGAATAATTTTATGTTTAGAACAAGTTACCTAATACTATCAATTGAATAATTAATAGAATTCTATTAATTGAATAATTAATGGAATTTCTGCCACTAGGGGTCTCCAACCAATACAGTAATACAGTAGCAGCATCAGTAATAAATGACTTACTCAAGTAGTCAAGGATCATTTCAGTTGTTTTCACCACAACTGTGGAATAAACTCATTTTGACTTAACTCAGGCATTAATCATGTTTACAGACCAGGTAATTGTTAATGTTAGTAGAAGCAATATTATGCAACTTAAAGGGCAAACAAAATAAACTACTTCTTAAATATTTTTTTCGTAATTGAACTTTGTTGAAAAAAATTGCTATAAAATCAACTAAACATATAGTCATACTCATACTTAATCATTTTGATATAATGTAATGCTGCATATAATCACCTTAATCATTAAATTAATCGTAACATTAAACCAACCTGGAAACATCATCTTGGAATTATAAGGTTCTACCTGAATTACACGTCAAAATAAGTCATTTACATATTCTGTGACAGATTTGTACCATTTAATATTAATACACTGTTGGAATGATGTTTTCAAGCACATTCCTGTTTTTGTTTTGTTTTTTTCCAGTCACACGTTATCTATCAGGAATAAATCACATTGTTACAATCATTTCATGAGAAGAGTTTAAAAAAATATTTTATTCCAGACACTGTATGAGATTAATTCTGAACTGTTGAAGCTTTTGAATGCCTCACTTTTTTTTCTCTTAAAATGATCAAACTATTACTACACAATGCCATTTTTAATAATAATCTACCCACCCACAATTCTAAAATATCAAAAAGTCACATCTAAGATAATAATGTAAAAATGTAAACAATCATCTGCATTTAAAAAACACTGATTTTATTTTCATCATTAGTTGTCAAAATAGCTGAATTAAAATCCTTCAAATGGAATGACTCATTTATTTTGTCTCAGTAAAAAATGCAGACACATCTTAATGCCAACCCACACGACATGTTTCCATTTCTTCTCTGTCTTGTGTGCTGTGCCTTGTTTTTGCCATTTTCTCTGAATGTATACTGTCCATTTGATTCTTTTTCCAGCCTCACTCACTCATTCCTGACAATAGAAAAATCACCCTGCATCCTCCCCCCAGACAGCCTGCAGACTCAAGCCCCCTCGGCTGGCTGCAGATCTAAATTACTGTAATCAGTAGATGAATAGCAATCAGCAGCCTTGTATGAGCTGCTGGCAGAACGCCTGACCCCCGGCTCTCTCCACCAATCAGACGCCTGCGTCCCATTCACAACTAATCACGACGTTGTACTTCAGAGCAGGCCACTTCCCTCACATTTGACGGAGGAAGCTCTCTTCTCCTCCTTTTGTCCTTTTTTTTTGTGTTTGCGCCGGGGGCTGACCGGAGCCGACTGCAATGATGAAGGATGACGGTGCTGATGAAGAGGATGAAGCTTCTTCCTTTTCTTCACACAGTGGCAGCAGTGACTTCCTCCTGGCTCCAAATGAAGTTTCACATTCAGATCTCTCCTGCTGCTAATGAGGCAGGAAACACATGGAAAAAGCATGTTCTGCAGAAATCAGACTCCTTTTTTTCAAATTTTTTTTAGTTTTTGAAGTTTTCTGTCAAAGGACAACAACACAAAATGAATGTGTGCTTACTTCAATTATTGAATTTTTTTCCCCCTTATTGCTGAGACAAGAAACATTTTTTTTTTCTATTTGATTTGATTACATTTCTGTTTTTTTCTTTTCTTTTGTCTTCATGGTCATAACTTATACATATGACATTAAAGGTTCAGTGTGTGATAGTTAGTGATATCTAGTGGTGAATTTGAAGATTGCAATTAATTGAGCCCACCGTCCCCTACAGGGACCCTCATTAATGTCAATGTTCTTTTGTCCATTTTGGGCTTTTTAATTAAGGGGATATTAACTCCACACTCACATATAGAAGGGGATGATAAGGTAGAGTCTCAGTCTGTAGATATGAACAGCTCATTCTTAGGAAACAAAAACACGTTTCTTATTGTTGTGCCATTATATACAGTGGCCCGGAGGAGCAACAGCTCAAAAAATTATACAGTATAAGAAAAAAAAGATTGTGATTTATCTAAAAAGAAGTGTCTGAAAAATAAACGTACCCCTTAAATAAAAATAAACTTGTGTGGAAAAAAAAAGCTTCTAAAAAAAAAATAAAAAATTAATAAAAATAAATTTGTACAAAGAAATAAAATAAACTTGGATGATTTTTAAAAAATATTCTCCTCAAATAAAATTAACTTCAACAAAAAAGTGTCTCAGAATAAAATAGAGCAACATCAAAAAATTAAATTCAGTGTTAGGTTTTAAAATAGGGTGCCCCAACATAAAGAGCATCTAAATAAAAATGACAATTGCTTATTTAAAAAATAAATTTATATATATAAAAAAAAAAATAGATATTTCAAAATATAAAACTTCATATGCCTAAAAAGAAACCCCCTTTACTCTTTAAAAAAGGTTCATCAAAAAAAAAGAAAGGAAAAAAAAGAAAAACAACAATCCATCTTTTCAGTTAAAGGGGGTGCTGTTTACCTGAAAGATTTCTTGCTTTGAAATTAAGGCCACCACAAAAAATAAAAGCATGGGCTGAAATTTTTAGGCTTTCAGCTAATGTGGCTAATGCTAAGGAAGTGATGTCAACGCAACAACCACACCCTCACTAAACCCACCAGAAGTGGAGGTCGGTGCACTAAAAATAAAGTTATTTTAAAGATATATACACTGAACAAAAATATAAATGCCCCACTTTTGTTTTTGCTCCCATTTTTCATGAGCTGAACTCAAAGATCTAAAACTTTTTCTATGTACACAAAAGGCCTATTTCTCTCAAATATTGTTCATAAATTTGTCTAAATCTGTGTTAGTGAGCACTTCTCCTTTGTCCTTTGCTGAGATAATCCACCTCACAGGTGTGGCATATCAAGATGCTGATTTGACAGCATGATTATTGTACAGGTGGGACTTAGGCTGGCCACAATAAAAGGCCACTCTAAAATGTGCACTTTTACTGTATTGGGTGGTCCAGGGGGGGTCAGAAAACCAGTCAGTATTTGGTGTGACCGCCATTTTCCTCGCACAGTCTTCTTCATGAATTCTCTGAAACAGCTTTGGAGATGGCTTATGGTAGAGAAATGAACATTCAATTCACAGGCAAAAGCTCTGGTGGAGATTCCTGAAGTCAGCATGCCAATTGCATATTCCCTCAAAACTTGTGACATCTGTGGTATTGTGCTGTGTGATAAAACTGCACATTTTTGTGTGGCCTTTTATTGTGGCCAGCCCAAGGCACACCTGTGCAAAAATCATGCTGTCTAATCAGCATCTTGATATGCCACACCTGTGAGGTGGATGGATTATCTCAGCAAAGAAGAAGTGTTCACTAACACAAATTTAGACAGATTTGTGAACAATATTTGAGAGAAATAAACCTTGTGTGTACACAGAAAAAGTTTTAGATGTTTGAGTTCAGCTCATGAAAAATGGGAGCAAAAACAAAAGTGGAGCATTTATATTTTTGTTCAGTGTACATTAATATAGTTTGCAAAGTGGTTGAATGATTAAATAAGGTTCCTGTGTCTAAGGTTAGGCGTGGATGTTAAATAGTTAAGGTTAGGGTTAGGGTATGACTGGTAAACAGCCCTTGTGTGCACTGTGTGAAGGTTCATTGCTAAGCTAATGCTAACGTGAAAAATTGACTGTAACTTTGTGAACTACCAGTGCGAGTACGCAAGTGTGTGATTACGGTGTTGAATTGTTTAACTGCCTGTCATTTTATGTTAAACTGATGAACATTAACTACAAGTTCTAAAATTATGTTATTTTGAGCGGAGAAGTGGAGCTTCCTGTGGAGCTCCACAATCATGCCAGTGCCCATTTACTGCAGACAGACCCTTCTCAACTCAAACGGAGTCGCTTAGCTAACGCTAGCTCAAGAAGGACAACTGACTCTTTTGCTGAGATAAGGAAGATGTTTTATTTTTAGCGCACCCACCTCCACTTCCTGTGGGTTTGGTCAGAGCGTGGTCATTGTGTTGACGTCCTTACTTAGCATTAGCCACATTAGCTGTAGGCCTTAAACATTTTCAGCCCCTGCTTTTATATTTTGTGGTGGCCTTAATTTATAAGCAATAGACCTTTTGGGTAAACAGCGTCCCCTTTAATTGAAAAGGAGGAATGTTGTTTTTACTTTTTTTTTCTTTCTTTTTTTTTTTGATGAACCTTATTACCCGGCTCCCCAAGGCGAGGCAAGGGGTATTGTTTTTGGTCAGTTTGTTTGTTTGTTTCTCTGTTTGTTTCTCTTTTTTTGCTTGTTTGTTAACACTCTTGCAGCAAAACTATTTGTTGTATTGTTTATTTTGTGGTAATCTCCAAATTTTCGTGTAATTCAACCTTTCCTAAGTGATTTATCGCCATTTATTATTTATATTTATTTACTTTATATTTGTTATATTTACTTAGGGGGTCAAATGAGTGGCCATTTTTGTCAAAAAAAAAAAAAAAAAGTTGTAAGAAATGCATAAAACTGTGTTGAAATAATGCTAATACATTTGTGCACAGACTATGGATATTATTTGACAGTGGAAGCTATATTTTCAGAAATATTGGATTTTGAATAGCATGTGTTTGTGAAAACTTTTGCTGGTGGACGGACGTGACATTACCCATGATGATCTGGTCAGTACCAGTACTTTATTAGTAATAAACTTATATACTTATTATTGCTAATTATCCTCTTATTCATAAATGTTAGTATTGTAGATCTAAAACAATAACAGCTGACACAAAAACACAAAATGTGGCAGTGGACGGATGGGACATGGTCGTTATGGATCCCGTCATACTGATGCTCGGCAGCCATGTCACCGTTTCCAGAAATGATCCCTGAGCAAAAACTAGTATCAGAATTATTTATTGTATAGTTTATCATCATACCAAAGAGTAAATAACCATATAGAATTGTTATTTCTTTAGAAAAATGCTTATTATTAGAGAACTGTTGATTTAGAAAGTGACGTGTGACATTCTTAATGTATATATTCGCGTAACATAAACAGGATGGATTAGCACCATACTCCAGATTGCAACCTGTAAAAATAAAACGTGATATCTAGTATAGAATCTTGTAAGAAAAATTGGGGAATCTAAAAGAATAGAATATTTGTTTTTCAGGTAAATTCAGTTACAATATAACTTGGCCATTTGTGACGTGAAAATATGGCATTAATTGTGATGAAATTGGACATTTTTGAGCTGAAAACCTAGTTCATATGACCATCAACATGTTGCAACAGAACTGAAATCCTGTAAATTTGCATAACTTGCATTTACCAACACAGAGTTCCTTTGGGGATTCACTTCCATTGATTTCTTATGCACAAAGACATAAATAAGATCACTAAGCAAATTTTAGCCGTATAATATTATCTTGTACGTGTTTCAGGGAAAATCTGATGTTTTCCTATATTTGATTTACTGACCATGTAGATGTTCATAAGAAACTCAGTGCAAATTCAAAGGTTAATCCATTAAAACAAAGACAACTAGAGAAAAATGACTTTTTTTGCAAAATATATCATTAACTGAACCTAAAAACAAACAAAATAATGAAATACAAGTGTTTGCATCCACTGTCATTTGACTCATGGGTTTTACTGGAGAATTAATGCTTTAGAAGATGATGGCGTTTCCACGTTCACTACGGAGCCTCTGAATGTCCAGATGGGTCATATCTGATGACCATGAAAAGATGACAAACTGCATTTTTCATGTATTGGTAAATTTAGTAGTTCAGTAGTAGATGATTTTGGTCTCTGGGGGCTGTTAAAACTGTGAGGCTTAATTCAACAAAGCTAACAAACATATAAATAGTGTGTTGAGTTGATAGAGTAGAGTGAGAAATGAATAAAACTGTGTCATTTAGAAAGTGGTTTGTACACATACTACTTCAAATAATAATAATCAAATGTGTATGTGTGCAACAGAGTACATCCTACTGAGCCAAATAACAAAGATGCTCAAACAGTGTGGCATAAGGTCAGTCTTCAACATAATCTGACAATGTGAACTATGCTCTAAATAGGGGTTGATGTTGAGTGAAATGTTTAGTGTTTCCTAATGAACCATGACAGGGCGATGATTTATTTCACAGTAATGACAGTAATGAGGTTTGCGGTGCATTATCCAGCTTACAAAGCTACTTTCTATTGTTATCAGTCAAGGGATTTTTAAGAAATAGTCATTCCTGTGTGATGTTATTGATTTAAGAATGACCTCCAGATTTTATTATCAGGGCTGTGATCATTACATTGGTCCATGCAAAATAATACAAAGTAATAAAACAATATACAGAACTGGGCAAAAGTCTCAGATCAAGTCTAGGTTTGTTGTTTTTTTGCATGATTGAAATGATTATGTGTATTAATTTCAGATACAAGAAAATTATAATGAAACCTGATATACATCATCAGAAAATTAATGCAATAAATCTCATATTGTCTGAACAAAAGGGTTCAATGCATGTTCAATACAAAGGGAGGTTACATTAGATACCACTGTGGTTTATAGAAGCTGTTTTTTCCCTGAAACATTTGTTTTTAATGGTGTATATACTTCAAATATAGCCAGATGGTCTCTTAATACAGAGACTGAGAAATGCAAATGTCATTATGGAGAATGCAGTGAAGGAGGAATGTCACCATTTTTCTCGATGCCATTATGGTTGAATAGTAGTTATTGTGTTTTATTGTTAATTATGTATCATGTGTGTGTTTTGCATTGTTTGGACTTTGTACGGCTGCTGCCTTGGCCAGGTCTCCCATGCAAAAGAGATTCCTAATCTCAATGGGACTTCCTGGTAAAATAAAGGTAAAATAAAAAGAAATAAAAAATTAGAACCAACAATAACGAAACCAATAAAGCTACTGTTGGCCTAAAACCTCTACACAGTACTGTATGTCATAGAATATTGGGAGGCTTTTATTTGTAACATCTGAGTGAATCATGTTTATTTCATGGACTTAACTCTATATTGTTTCACATTATGTAATACCTGAAGCCCTGTACATTTGTATAAAGTCTATTCTGATTGTTTGTTTTGCTTTTGGTTTATCCTCCTGTTATTTATGTATTGGTTTTGTTACGTTATTGGAAAGAAAAATGCTCAATAAACATATACAGTCGCTGAAAACATTATTAGACCATCAAAAGTCATCAAAAACAATGTTTATGCAATCAAGTATTAACTCCTGTGTGTATCATGTGACTAACACAGACAGAAAAGAAAACATGGAATGCCTAAAAGCACTGATGGCTAGATATCAGCTCTGAAATTAAACTCTTACGAGCTATTTTTGTTGTTATTGTTATATTTGTCCAATTAAATGTACCTTTAGTTGTACCAGGAATTAAAATGAACAAGAAATTGAAGAAAACAAGGGCGGTTTAATAATTTTTTCTGCGACTGCATGTAAAAAAGGGCAAAATGTGTGGAATAAAACAAATATTGCCTGTAAATGATAGAAAACCTAAGGTGAACATGTGAGGTTTGATTTAAAAACACCAGGTCTGTATCATGCGATGGATACCAAACAGTGACTGCAGCATGATGCATCAGTTTGGCTGTTTTTTTGTCTTTGTGCCGCCTGTTTGGACACACTGAGACCTTGAATAATCGAAGTTGATGAGGCAGTTAGTTGCAAATGGTTTTCCAGGAGCTGTGGCAATGATTAATCAAGGAACTGAGCAGCACCGGCCTCTCCACCCGCACACATTACAAGGTTAATCTCTCTATTGATTATAGCAGCAGAATGAGCCAGTACTTCGCTACAGATTTTCGCTTTTCACATGTGTGTATTTGTGTTTTTTCTCTGTGTGAATATATAAATATGGATAGTTTTGTGATACACACGAATGACAAATGATGCTTTTGTTGATACCATCTTTGTACCGCACCAGCTGCCCCCATATTGAAGAAAATAAATCATGTTTAACACATCAGATTCACATTTATTGACAAAAAGTTATTCTTTCTACAGTAAGGTTTTTTCACATGAGTCTTAAAAACTATGTGTGTAAAGGGCTTAAATATACATTCAGACGTCTAAAAATTCAGACGTCTAGTAAAACACGACAAAAGCTGGAGATATTAGTGATGACGAAGACAATACCACAACCACATGCCATTTAGTGTCCAAACACTCTTAGGATACAGGGAACACTGTCATAGAGTTTCTATCATTAACTTTCATCTTCTGTCTTTCACACACAAAACACAGAGTCACTAGAGAAACTGAACTCATGGCCCTTTTTCTCAATGACTCCACGTCATGTCATCCATGTGCATCATGTGTGTTTGTGCCCATGTGTTCTGCTCCCAGGATGCTTAGAGTCACTCCTCTCGCCCTCTGGGATGCTGCTTCAGAGGTGACCTATTTCTCCTGATTGTCAGCAGAAGGCGGTTTCATCAGTTTGCTTTGTGTCGAGGCACTGAACTGTGCCTTGGACCCTGGGACAGGCCAATTGGACTTGTGTAATGAAGCTCATCACACACATGCATGCACACACACACACACACACACACACACACACACACTCACACATGCTGCTGCTCCTGCTGTTGTCGAGTCCAGGCCAGCAGAATTTATAACAGCCATTTATTACCTTCTCCTTTATCAAAGAAATGTGATTCCTCGGTGTGTTTCGGATGCACACACCATGGTGTCATTATGATCCATTATGGAGGAGGAGACAGAGATGGAGCAGAGGGTGTTGATAGATGTCGCTGTCATTACTCCGTCTATCGAGTGGAGTGTGCGAGGAGACACTTCGCACAAAATGGCCGGCCGGCGAGCACCGACAACATGGCTCCGGCGCCGTGCGGAAGAGGAAAAACCTTTCAATGTGTGACAATCAGTACAAAACGTCCTGACACATTCATTTGCTGATCGCATGTGTTGTTTGGGAATAGCTTACTGGCTTTTAGGTAGTGACACCGTCACCACAGACAGTACAACTGCAGCGACTTCAACGCATCTTCACAGCAGACTGGACTGAATGAGCAATATTTACACATTACCTTACACATCGTATAGGAAAAAGAGAAAAAAATGAAAAAATATTTACAACATTGCAAATCCCACACTGAGTATGGGCACCTTAACACAACCATTCATATACTGTTACATGAGTGCATCGATTCACAGTCGCCACAATAAAATGCTACCATCGCATGTTTCTGCAGACCGTGTATATACCACATGTATAATCGCAACATAATGCGGTTGCTTTTTTGCTGTCAACCTATCAATCCTAAAACTAAACTTGGAGTGCAATCATAGATGAAACATCCTTTAACCCATAAAAGACCAAAACAGCTACTAGCAACCAAAAGCACGTACTGATATTAAATATTTAGTAAGTGTTGGTCCACTAATCCTGTTAATATATGTGAAGAATTGTGGTAAAATGCAGTTTGTCATCTTTAAATCATCATCAGATATGACCCATTTGGACATTCAGAGGCTTCGTAGTGAACGTGGAAACACTGTCATCTTCTACAACACTGATACACCAGTAAAAACCCATGGATTTTGATATTTGACAGTCAATGGAGACAATTGTTTTTACATTCAGCTGAAAAAGTTACACTTTCTTCAGTTTTATCTGTTTCTGCTATAACAACCTTTGAATTTACTCTGAGTTTTCATGAACATCTACATGATTAGTACATCAAATATAATAAAGTACATGATTTACACTGAAAAATGCCAAATTCAGAAGATAATATCAAAATAAATGATAATAAATCAATTAAAAAAGGTTAAATATAGAGAAACATTCATTTGGGAACTGCAATAAAAGTAGCACTGGGTCTTTATGGGTTAAAGGAACCTGAATATTGAGGTCTGTATTTGCAATGTTACATTAAATGCATCTATCACTGTCCTTTGTCATATCTTTGTTTTAATTTTTGTCAATGTTGTGATGTTACCACTAAGATGCAAGAATAATTTCAGACCTGATCTGACAGTGAAACATTATTTTATCTCATCTTATAGTCGGGAGGGGGTTGAGATGAGTGATGGATGCACAAATCGAGTAATTTCCCCACATCATGGGCAGTTTGCATTATGACTTGTAGGTTTTTTTAGTTTCAACAGTTACTTTGGGTAGGGTTAGGAAAAAAACTGGGCTGGATTCAGTCATATTACTGTATAATACATTGTCATCTTAAATATTTGAGAGTAAAAAATTGTCAAAATACCAAATTGTCAAAATACCAATTTCTCTCCCCTAAAATTCTACTTCAATCTTTGTCAGGGTTTATAGTTGACTATAAGTTAAATAATACACATTTCCCCTTCTGTAGACAAAGGTGAGAAACCTCTTCAGCTGTCTGCAGATGGATAGAAAGATGAATGAACACTGAAAGTACTTGTTTTTGAGTGGAGGGGGTGGGTGACTTTTTGTTCAAACACATCTTTTCAGACCTTTTTCTGTACTAACTCCAGCCCTAGTCTCTTTCCCTAAACCCAACCATCTGTCACGTGAGCCAAAAACTCAAATAATGCACAGTTGTTATTACATTACAGCCGTATCTAAATGAATGGTTTAAAATGTCCATTCATGTAGATATACTAGGTGTAAAAATGTGTGTGGTTCCAGCACAGGGACATGTGTATACGTGGTCTGCAGAAATGTACATTGTCAGCATCTGAATGGCAAATGGGTTTTCAAATCCACTTTACTATCATGTCTCCCTAGTCTACACAATACTTATCAAATACAGAAGCAACAACAGCATTACATTCATATAAATAATAACAATAATCCAAATATACCCCAACAGTCACTTCAGCACTTTCGGCTCCAATAATGTTTAAAAACTGAAGACCAGCTTCACTGTGCGTCCTTATCAACTCCCTTTAACGGTACAATAACTGTCCTTGAGGTTGTGACACCAAATCCCTCGGTATCAAACAGCAGAGTCTCTTTGTACACCGTCTTTACAGGTTAAGGGGGTCCTTGGAAGTCCATGGATTCTTTTTTTTTATAAGGCCCAGGAGAGTATAGGGTTTCGCAGATAAGAGGTTTATCAGTTCATCACTTTCCCTCTTTAAATGGCACAGACGGAGAATAAAGCCGATGTATGGAAATCCTCCGTCTTTGTTTACAGTTCGATCAAAATGTCAGAGGAACAGATGCCAACAGGGGAGGGATCAGTCAGTCAATTGATTGATCGATCAGTCAGTAAATGTTGGCTTAGAGAATAGAAGCACTGCTTCATTCACAGAGTAGTAGCCTCTAATCCAGGACTGAAGAGTTTTAGTGTATCTTTGATTAAGGGTTTCTACCTTTAGTATTTTAACACAAACACAAAACGTCTATTGTCTATGTTTTAATATCATAAGATAAATGGGTATGTATCAAAACTGGCATTTTGTAATCATAAACTGTCTGAAGGCAATATGTAATAAATTTACATTCATTTTGTGGTTAAGTATTACAATTGTGGTGGATATTACAAAATTTGGGAACACTGCACTTTTAGCAGCTGCATTTTGGATAGAATAGGCTGAAGCTTTTGAAGAGCTCTGTCAAAAGACCATGACAGAAGTCAACTCTACAACAAATTCAAGTGAGAAAGAGTTTTAACAGGTCAACTTTTGACATGGCGTTCCTGAGTCAGCTGTAGGATAGTTATAAGGTAAATATGTGGCAAATCAAATATAGTGTCTATTTTAATTAAGTTAATATTTAGTTTGATGTAACTTAGCTGTTAAAACTATGATGTCTGCAAATGAAGACATTCATTTTGCAATTTGGTTACTGTGATGCACAATGTTTTTACATTTTCATCGTAAAAACTACAAATCCCACATTTTGTATAAACAGTGGTAAGTTATAAAATGTGGTAAAATGTATAACATATTGCGTTGAAGCTGTGTATTATTAGTTTTATGAAGTTACAATTTGAGCTATTACATAATGCAAAGTTCTTAGAGTATTGGCTATTTTAACAATTACTCATCTCTGACCTATAATGAATGATTTTTTTGTTAGCAATCAACAACTACAGTCTGAGGAAAGGCACGCTAACAGGAGCTAAACAGAATCACATTTATCTACGTCATTTGTTTTATTTTAGAGATACAAAAAAAAACTTAAAATCAATTGTCTAGCAAAGAATTATTTACAAATGGATCTATATTTGATCATTTAGAGTATGTGTATAAAGAGGCTGATGAATGAAAACACACTGTGTTCTGTGGACTGGAGGACCTAGTGAGAAGGGGGAGGGGCTTGTCCTCTATAGCCAGAGGTGCTCTACATTCCCATCTGCTTGCTGATGGTTGGAGATGATGTCTTGAGGGAGTAGATGGCAAAACTTACGGCCCAGCCGCTCTCTCTCTCTCTCCTCTTTCCTGTGCAGCAGGTTCTCTGTCGGAAGTAATGAGTCACGTCAGCAGCATCGCAGCCCTGCAGTAACGGCAGGAGAGGAGGGATGGAAAGGAAGGAGGAGATGGAGGAAAACAGAGAAAAAAAGAGAGAAGGGAGCGAGGGGATGGTGTGTTCATCTGATCATAAACAGTCTTTAGGCTCTGCTCCCGGCTCATTCTCCATCTATCTGCTTCTGTTTCCTCCATCTGTCCATGTGTTTCCTTCTCCCTTGTTGCTTAAAGGAGAAATAGGACAAACAGCAGAGTTCTGCATGGATTTCACTCCTGAATCCGTCTGTCCTCAGAGTCACACCGCTCTGCTGCCATTGGGTTTCAGCTTGATGACCCATTCTCCTCCTGGGTTACTGTTGTATAAATCCAGAAGGTGTGTGTCCGGATCCAAACAGTGCTCACCTGCAGGAAACAAAAAAAAATACAATGTTTTACACCAAACGCCCATATCTGTTTTCTTTTTTGAACATTCACCCATAGAAATAGGGAAGAGCTTCAATACAGTCAGTAGATAAGTGTGACCTTCTGTTGTTTTTTTTTTCTGTAGACAGCATCATGTTCAATATCACAGAACCAGTGAACAGTTAGAAAAATAACATTACAACTTGTTACACTGGTCTACAATTTTTTAGAAATGATTTGCTTCAGAGATTAAATGTGCTAAATGTTTCGTATTTTAATAAGATTAATTGGAAAATAAATGACAAAAGTGCCGGTTTGCTGATGTTTTCAAGGTATATGATTAGATGTTATTACACATATATATTGGTCTATGTACATTTATATAATAGTTTTATAAATCTTCCACTAAATAGAACCTGTAAAGTGAATGTATTCTAATGTGCAGACAGTGTTTTGAAGTAGATCTTGTAGCTCTGAGACAAATATTCCTTTTGAGTCAAACCCATTCTCTAGTTAATTCTTGAATTTCACATTTTGACCCAAGGATGTATCTTGGAAAGTTCAGCCAACCTGCATTTTTTACTTGATTTTTCTTTATCAGTGACTCTCATGTGGTAAAATTTCATTACTTTTATTCTGGAAGCATTTTCCTTGTAGACCAGTGTTATTTAGATGATTTGGTATTTTTTGCATCAACAAATACTTTCAAATATACCTGATGGACTGTTTTTAATTTTGAGTGAATATTGTCAACTTCTATGCTGCAGAACTCCAAATACTTCAACTCTTACTACCGATTGATAGTGATTTTGGTTGTAATAATTCAATTAAATATTAATCAGACTTCCAAATTAACAGTTAACTAGTGATACATGCACTGGTAGAAGAACTAAGTGGTTTAGAAAATGGATGAATAAGGTGGAGCTACAGCGTTCACCCCCCGTATAAATCAACACCTCATCTATACATGAGTCATTTTGGGCTCTAATGTGAAGCTTGGAAAGTTTTCTCCCATTAAGTTCAACTGGCTGAACTTTTTTGTTGACTTTTTGTTGTTCCATGTGTCAGCTCTCCTGTGAGAGCACAGACATGTACGTAATAAGCATTTGTCTGCTCTGATAACTGCAGATGCACAACTCGTGTCTCTTTGGCATTCACACAGTTCATTACATAAGACCTTGCTCCTCTCATCAGCTCAATGAGCATAAAGACATGCAAATGTCAGCACTGCTCCCATCCCACAAAATGCTGCAGATACTTTCACTCACCGATGTTTCCTCCCACTTCATACAGGGCACAGTCTGGAGAGGCCACAGAACCATTTCTGTCAGGAGACACAGAACACATACTCCATCTGTCAACCATCCTTCAGGAAATGACCATAACCCTATCAGACTGAAGCCTAACATTCTCAACTGTATTCTTATACTCTGTGAAGTTAATGCTTTTACAGTCATTGGCGAGTTTTAAGGCTGACACCAATTTTGCTTTTGGAAACTTTGCTGCTTTTTTTTTTTTAACCTACCTTTCCACGTGTTTCTGAGGTATACTGAAGAAAAATTATAGATATTTCATAAGTTTCAAAGACTTGTAATAGCAAATAAATCACATATATGCAAAGAGTCAATTTGAGTAATAAACAGGGTGTTCACAATGTCTCTTTTCAATTTAAAAAATGTATCACAAAAGCAATTGATGTTAATCAGATTTGTTCTGTGTAGTCAGTGGTTATGAGAATTTTTAATCACATTACATCAATGACCTGAAGCAAGAGATCACTGATGATCACCATTGATACAGCGAACATAGCAAGAAATCCAATACTGTCATGATGTGCTTCATGCAACAAATCTGTGGAAATTATTACAAAATGTCAAGCAATGTTTTTAACCTCATTTAATACACCTCTATATGGACACCACTTCATTTGCTTTTGAAATAAATTTCTTAAAATGTAAAGAGACTTTATGGACACCCTGTATGTTGTGATCAGTTTGGCATCAAGTTCAATTCAATCTTCATGTTCTCACATCACATGTTATAGATATTTCAAAGCCCCTGAATGAAATGAGTTAGTTACTAAGTGACAAAGTTCAGGTAATATATTCACTTTGTCATTAAAGCATGAAACTTGGCAAAGTTTGGATGGAGTCATGGCAAATTACACTGGATGGTGACCATGGCAGCCACTCACACAGATAAAGTGATGTCCATTTTCAAGTTCCAGGATCAGTGACATGACACCACACACAACATCATGAAATGTTGAGAATAATCATTAATGGTGCATTTACTGAGTTTGAGGAGGTATCTGATTACTTAGGCTTTAATAACACTGTTTGTCAAATCCTATAGTTACATACCATCATCCTCTTACAATAATGGCTTAAGTCACAGTTTTCAAGATTTATCCAATGTTTTTGTTTTTTGAAAAACTTGAAAATTATGACTTAGGTCATCATGTTAATTGGATGACGATACATTTATTGTAGCCAAGGTAAGAACTTCACCATTAACTCATCCCCAGAACTGTTCACTATGTTGTATATAGCGGTTCTATACTACAAAGGTATTAAAATGACTCGACGGCTGATATTAGTATGTACTCATGAGGAGTTCATGTGCAGTTTTTATACCTTCGCATTTTGCCTTTTCCATTGTCAGGGCTACGAATGAACTGGCGTTGGAACTGAGCGAGCAGGTCTGAGGCTCTGGAGTTGATCGTTAGGTGATACTCCATGGTGCTGCTTAGCTGATCTCCAGCCTGAACCTTCACTGTCCTCAATGGCTGCACGGCACAAAGAACAAAAAACAATATTATAGATATGGGTGATAATAATGGTGAAATCGTCTGCCTGAGAAGCTTTTTGTGGAATGAGCATCAAGAGTTCAACTTTTACTGGTGTAAAGTAAGTCACTTCTCAATATAGTAACTTGGTTTAAGACTCACTGTGTGACTGTTTAAATCAGCTCACCTCGAAGGTATTTTTTTCTGGTTTTTCCCGGCTGTCTGTGTGAATTTTCCTCAGCAGGTTCTTGATGCGACGGTCATAGAACTGGTACCGCCGGTTGCTGTTCTCAGTCAGCTTACGGACTTGGCTCATGAGGAAATTAGGGACCTGAAGAGAAAGACACAAAGACGGATGATAATTTTCATGGAGACTGGCTAATCCTCTAACCTATAATTCTACTGAAGTGGACACCAAACTTCAATTCTTCAAACAAAAAAAAAAAAAACTCATTTAATTTCTCCATATACAATCTGACATGTTGCTCCGCATGTTTCCACAGTAGCTCAAAATGGACCAAAATTACCTTATTTTTTCACTTTTATAGCATGTGGCATACAGTGTTAAGTGACATTACCATCATCTGCTATGATCAAGTGCAAACCAGATTTCATCTTTTGACTAAAAAGCACAGAGCAGGAAAAGAAAAAACAATTACTGGCTCTAATAATGTACTTTGGTTTTAGCGGCCTCTATAGGTAAATGTGATGACAGGGCTTTAAAATCTGCAACTCATGTCCCTAATTATTACATACTGAACCTTTAATACAGTCTTACTTGTTTACTACAATCTCTATTACCTATTGAAACTCAAAATAATATGAGCAAATTTTTTTTAAACGATGAAAGCATAAGAAAAAGATGGATGCAGGCTTCAATAGTGTCATAATGGTAAATGATGTTTTTATACATATATTAGACTTCATACTAAACTGTTACCTCAAATTTTATTTTGGGTTTCACAGAGGGATGATCTTAGTAAATGTCTAAAATTTGCATGTCTTTTAAATTTGCTTTTTGGAACAGTGGTTTTAACATTTCACAGTGGACCATAAATGTTGAATGTACTGAATCTAATATCAGTGTCCACGTACGGTCCAGAGCAGGTCCTGGTAGCGGATGAGGAGTCTCATGACGTCGGCTGCCTTCTCTGCCTGTCCTTTCTCTGCTCCCTCCGTCAGGCGGCTCGGGACGGCCTTGTGGAGGAAGAGGTTCGGAGCCATGATGGTGGCCACTGCCCACAGGTTCATCCTGTTCCTCTTCTCCCTGGAAACCACTTTACTGAGGAACTCAAGCAGAGCCTGGCAGACACACAGATGGAGACACAGATACAGACTCAGAACACCATGAGTATTTTAGTCTCTGTCAAACCGAACACAGCACAGAGGATGAGACTTTCCATTTATGCAAAGTTCTAAAAGACTCTTAACTAGACAACGTGTGGAAACTGTGGATGTTTGAGTTTGTTTGATACTTTCCAAATGGAAAGAGGCCACTTATACCGAAGCACAAAATGGAGAAAAGTGAATTATCACAGTGACTGAATAATCCCCAACACCTCTACACAGAAGCCTGTTAATGCAGAGTACGTTTCAGCTGGCTCTACTGGAGTCAAAGTAATTTGCTCAGGTGTGTTTTGTGCCTGTGGATGCTTAAAGTGTGAGTCATGGTTAATGGCTGCCGTTATATAACGGTACAGAGTTTTTCAAATGTCAGTTAAGAGCAGAGCAGTACAGTACAGGCATGAATATGTATACGTATATGTAATATAAAGGATGAATATGTGAGATAATGTATTTCATGCAATTTCTCATCAACATCTCTCTATCTTTTATTAAAAACAAAATCTCTGTATTATCTGATAACACAACATTTAATTATGTAGACAAACAAAAAAACACAACTAATTAACACTACTAGAAATAAATGATTCCTTGTATTTTATACCATAAACACTTATTTCATATTGTAGTTATTACTCTGAACATTACAGGAGTCATATTTTTGCAGTTTCTTTTGTGTGTCATGTCAAAAAGAGTGATTTTTTTAACAAGCAATCACTCTTTTTATGGGCCTATTTAGACTGAGATCAGAGTCAATATCATAACGATCTAATATAATATTTGACAGTTTTAATGACAAATTTTAATATTCACAGCTACTGCAGACAAGGAATTTTTGTTGTGTTCCTCGTATTCCGTATCTGTGTATGAGGGTGTGTATCTATATACTGTATGTATATCTGTTTTAATATGTAAATGCAATAAGATAGAATACAATAGAACTAGTATGGCATATATAACTTTGAGTGGTTTTGTTATAATGTTTCTTTCTTTAATGGCCCCATTTTTGACCCCAGGCAATAGGAGGTAGTCACCAAGGCACAAGGCATCTGATCTCTCTCCTACTTTTTGAGATAAGAAATAGTTTTGGTTTTGTTCTAAGCATGTTTTCAAATGCCATCACATTTACTAAGGCTGTTTTATATTTATGTTTGTCCTGTTGGCGTTCCTGTATGTTATTTCTGCTCTCTCTAAACTTTGAAATAAAAAGTACAATGCTATCAGTATTTAGATATTTTCATTCAGCTTACTTGTTAAATATATGTGTGTACAGTTGAGGAAATATGTCTTGGTTGGATACCAATAGAGTTGTCAAAAAAAGTGGGAAAAAAGCAAGCCAAAAAAACAAACAAACCACATTTTAATCGCATTCTGTGATGCGGCATGAGCTTTGTAAACATGATGGTATACCAGAGGATGAAACGTTGCTTGAAAATTTTACATAATGAAAATATTGTTGATCAGATAACCATTCTGGGCACTTTCTGCTGTAAGGAATCTTTGTACCATCGCAGCAGGACTTCAAGCCTGCAATATGAGCTCACCATAAAACACTATATTTAGACACAAACTGAGTAAGTACATCTGCGTATCTGTGTCGATCTGTGGCTGACGAACAAACTCTGTCACTATGTGAACAGCAGTAAACTCCCTAAGTGGGTCAGAAACTGGATGCTAATTTTTCCAATTTTTTTGTGTCATTATGATTTAGTTCAATGTAAAAGGGTTGGTGTTTTTTAGATGACTTAGCCTACAATGTCTGACTTGAGAGAATGTTTAGGGAACGATGGTAAAAACACTAGTATGATGCAACTGTAAAAATTTTACACCTATTGTAAAATTTACTTAGAAAAAGTGAAATTCCTCATAAAACACCCTGTACAGTTTGGCACTAATGGAATGTTCTGTTTGTCATAATCCATTGGAGGAATCATGTCAGTCAACTCAGCTGTCAACATGGTATAATATTTCTCTTTCCTTTACACCTTTTGACACGTGTATTCAGTTGTGCTTTTGTTTTAAAATGACCTGACATGAGACAAGCATAAAAATGTACATTTTAACCAACCTGATGCATGAGTTTTGAATTGATCATCTTTAAAATTTTCATTTGTCCCTGATTCATGCATTAATACATTATTAAATAAAGTGAAGTTTTTCCTAGCCACTGTCACCAAGTATTTGCACTTGGAGGATTCTGTTGGGTTCTGTAATTTGGCTTGAGAGTCTGGTTTCGACCAGCTCTATATGTAAAGTGTCATGAGATAACTGTTTGATTGATTGATAAATATTTGGTAAATCCTGATATATGCCATTTGTTTTATATTACATAATCTCTAAGAATGAACTTAATTACTTTTCCTTTACACTGTTTTCCAACATTAGTTTTGCATATTACTTATAAATTACAAAATGTGAGTGTTGTTACATAATGAAATGAAAATTTGTTACACTTGCCAAGTTTATTATATAATGCTGTTTTTGTACATGACATACACACATGTGTCATTGTATTAGTTATGTATGATTCCTCTGGCTCATGAAGTGGATAGTTGAGGTGCTGTGGAATCTGTGTGCGTTTGTTACCTTCAGTGTGTTCCTGTTGGGCTCAGGCAGCAGCAGGATGAGCAGGTTCAACATGTGAAGTTTCTGTTTCAGCTCTGTAATGTCTAGAGACAGAAAAGGTAAGATATGGTCTTAGCACACACACACACACAGACACACACTTCATTTCCTCTTCGTGGCTGAGAATAATGGACGTCTGCAGATTAATGACATGTGTGACAGGTGGCCATTAGGTTTGTTAGCTTATGTCTTTGCGGTCATTCGTCGTTTATCACTGAGCACACTGAGCGCTGATTCTCCTCACAAACTACACATAAGTGAGTCATCAATCAGATTATATTAATACCAGTTCATTTTTTACCTTATGGTGAAGGAAAAACAACTACTACTTTTCAGGATTCTGCCACTGTGTATGTGTTTGTGCCAGTGTAGTGATGCTTTTTAAACATACTAACACTTGTTCATTATCTGGAGCGTTGATTTCTTAGCTGGAGCACAAAAGATAAGCCTCCCACAGCGCTGTCATCAGGGTAAAGACATTTGGGTAATTACAATGTGAACCCTGCTGAGAAGAATAGGAATGCGGCCGGTATGTCTAAGATGTGTCAGATAAGGACAAGAGGAAATGGTTGTGGATGTCTATTTTATGGTATTTAGATCCAACTAGAACAGATAAGGGCCGCTAAAAGATGATATATGTAACAAATACAATAGAAATCACTAAAAATATAATACTCAGTGATTTTAACATGTACGTTATCTGCAAAATCTGCTTCAAGTATGAACAATGTGCAATAAACTGGTCCCTGCTAGTGTTGTAGTATTATATATGATGTTTTTATTCATTTACTGCTCCATTAGTGCCTGTTCCATAGTTCAATAAACAGCAGTTTATCATATTCTATATGATCATCATTTGTCTTTAGCATTACTGCCCTGTGAGAACCAGGTATCTCTAAAATGCCAGCTTTTCATGAGCTCATGAAAACATGCCTGTTTTGAGATTTGTGATAACACATCTTAGCTTGCTACTTCAGTTTACCACAAACACATTTGGAAATACATGGGTTTCACATTTCACAAAAATGCAGTGGAGTAAAAAATAAATTATATCACTGAGATGTAGCGAAGCAGAAGTAATAATACTGCATAAAAGTGAAATATTCAGGTAAAATACAAACACTTCAAACTTGTAGTACTTAGGATAAACTATTTCATTCCACTGCTGAATATCAGATCATTGTGGTCATTGGTTGTCTCACATGACTGTCTCTTGATAACAAACCTCACCCAAAAGCTCCAAGTGTAAACTGAGTGTAAATGTAACACAACACACTTCAAAGCTCACAGATCCAACAAGATCTGAAACACTGCATACAGCTTGGAAAAAAACACACACAAGGTCTATAGCGAACCAGTATTTGTGAACTGAAAGTTTAATTTAGACTTTCATTATGACACACTAAATGTTTTTCCCACGGAATAAAAAGTGAAAGTGACTGACCTCTGACAGCGCTGAAGGTGTTGAGATACTCGGCCGTGAGCAGAGGAGCCGGCAGCTCTCGGATGAACTTCTTGAGCAGAGCAGCGGCGTCATTTGGACTCACTTCATCCCAGCTCACCTGCCCTGAGTAGAAGTTCATCTCTAAATTTTGCTGCAGCATCTAAGCACAGAGAGAAGAAAAAACAAACACAAACATTATCAAAAAAATGAATTAAACATGTGTACTATTGTATTATTTTGTAGCTGATGAATGATGGTTATAATATATGATGATAAATCGATTTATTATTTACAGTAATTCTAGCACCCAGAAATATCACATTATTCACATTCGAAAGGTCTCGATGTAGGGAGGTATTAATCACCCACAAAATTGGCTCTGGAAAAGGATTTTAAAATATACTTACGTGTATGACTGTAATTTAGAAAACAACTAACATTTACTCAGTAAGAACAAAAAGATATTCTTAAAACAGTCTTAGACAGTCTGCTCATCTGTTGCGGTATAAAATATTATTTTCGAAATGACTATACAGCTAAGTATAAAATGGCAAGTCTTGGTAAGGCTAGGAGTTTTTACATACATATATTATTTCTTGATAGTAATATTCATTTACTCCTTACACTGTGGATGTTATTAACAGGAATAATTGCTATCATGGTAATAGCAATTTTTATACACATTCAGAAACCCTGGATTAGATTTTCTAATCAGATTATTCATGAGATTGTAAAAGACAAAAAATAATAATTCAATTACTCTGTTCAACATTGTGATTGGTCTTATGTTTTGTTAAATGTTAAATGGCGCCCTCTTCTGGTGGTTTTCATGTAACTGATTCACCATCAACTCCACGTGGAAGGGATTAAATGCAGTATTATAAGGTCTATTGATTTAGTCCCTCGAGAGCTTGTGTTCCCTAAATGTCAGCTGTAGTTAAACATTTCAGACGTGTTTCAGCATCAATTTTCTGGCTGTTCTATAAGTCAGGACAAGGTTTTTTTTATTTTGTTTTGACGCAGAGGACAAAAGGTAAGGTCAATGAAAGGGGGGCATCTTAAAGATGTTGTGCTTCACAGATGAGGTGTGAAATGGTACCTTGATTCTGGACTGAGACCCTGGAACCCGCAGAATCCCCTCCGAATCCACTCCTTTCTTCTCCAAAAATGACAACAGCTGCAGTGAAAGAGAGAGAGAGACATTATCAGGGAGTGAAGTAGATAAGAATCTCTCGCTCACCTCTACTGGTTATTCTCAGTAACTGCTGCTACATACAGGGCGTGGTCCTACGACAGCACTGGGCTGTATTATATATATGCTCTGGGTGACGACGTGGTTTGGAAGCCTATCATACGAAAAAAATGTACTGAATGTTTAATGATCCAAACACGGAGTAGTCATCAATCATTTTAGTGTTTCAAAAGCACCAAAAAATGACAGCTGAGATTAGGATTCTGATACTGTGCATTATGTGTACACTCTATATTTAACTCAGTTCAGATCAGGTAGCTTTATTTTTCATCTGTAGGTAGACAAGGCATCCATCTGAGCAGACACTTTATTTAAAAGACAAACATAAAAAACACTAAATGCTTAGTCAGATATTAAATAGAAAAAATGTGACTGTCATTTGAGTAAACAAAATCATTTTTACACCGTTTTCTTTTTCACCTTGGGACTGAAGGGGAGAAGCTGGAATTGGCTGTGCAAAAGGTCAGAGTTGTCAACAAACTGGACCGCTGAACAATGAGTTCTGATTTTTAAGATAGGTTTCCAAACAATGTCAGCAAAGACAAAGAGAAAATCAGTTCCATAAAAATATAATATACTATGGTATGACTGATTAGATGTGAAACTAGGAAAATTTTCTCAAATGAAACTACCGTCTGTGCCCTTTTTTTGCTCATGACTTCACAATCTGCTTCAAATTTCAACTGTCCCCAGACATTTGTGTGATTGCACATGTTCTGCTGCCTGGCCCTTAATGGATGTGACATCATGTGTGTGTCATCTAAAATCAATTCTCTCATCTTTGGTTTCCAATATGTTTCATTTATTTACTGCATGTAAACTCATACCGCCTGCAGGAAGAGAGGAGTCGAGGTGTTGGGCTTCACTTTCTGGTCGTTTTCCAGCAGTGTGGCCAGCGGTACCCCAAACAGTGTACTCTCTGTAAAAAAAAAAAAAAAAAAAACATATTATTAACAACAGTTAGAAGACACACCTATTTTTTTTAATATCATTTTATTCTTTTCATTTGGAGAGATACTTTACAACAGACATCTAAGCACATTTGTATACCCTGTCTGAAAAATCAACAATGGTAAAATATGAAATTTAACATATACACATTCCATCTAAGTTTTCTGTATAGAAAAAAACAAAAAACAAAACAAAGACAACTGTTCTTAAAGTAAGACTTTCCCCCCTTTTTTAATATATTAAGAAACACCTAATTTTATTGGATTGTCTCGCTTCTTCTGTTTTACATTATCATTATTATAATCATTGTGGAAAATTCGATGACATGTGACTATGATCGCTAACTAGGCTGAACTTTGCTTATGATGTAATATTTTAGATTATGTCAAGTCTATCCTCTACACTTCTCCTCTACTACTTTAACCTAAATCAGGGAAATTGATGCCTAAAAATAATAAAGATTTTTAAAGAAGTAATCATTTTTAGGTAAGTTAACAACGTAGCTGTACTCTGATTACCACCTTTAAACTTTTAAAGTTAAATCTATCCCATAATTCAACAAGGTAAGTAAATGTACTTAAAACATTATTGTCAGTCAATCATGTGTTTATACTGTATAGCGGACATCCTCTTATAGTGTTTGCCTATCATACCTGGGATTTTCCTCTTGCCCGTTTTATGTCTCTTGACCTCCAGCTCTAGAAGGTCACACAGCGCCGTCATGTCAATGAGAGCCAGCTGACGAACCTTCTTCATGTCGGCGTGGGAAAGATCCTGGATACGAGTCACTCCAAGACGGCACTTTGGGCAGATCACTCGCTGAGATGGTAGAGAGAGAGAATGAGAATAGACGGAATTAGAGGTGAGAGTTACAATGCAGAAAACAGAGTCGATATCAAAAGATACTGAAGAACATTTATGATACTCCTTTAACTGATACTCCTATGTGTCTGAGTCTTTTTCAATGTATAACCATCTACTAATTCCAAATTGTTTTGTTAAAGCACTTCATTCAACCTGAATTAGGAAAATAAATCTGCTGGACTGGACAAAACAAGCATCCTTTTGTTCTGGGCTTATTCCTTCATTCCCTTATTCTGCGCAACGCTCTTATCCAACCAGCAGCAAAGGGCTCATTGCAACAGGCTTATATTATGGTAGTGTGAATTAACAGGTTCAAAAAGAAATATCCAACCCACTCTGACCCAAACACCCAAAAATAAACTGATCCTGAAATATATACTGATCTCTGTGAAAGATTTTATGAATAGTTTGTGTGATTTTCACTAATCAACAGCTGAACCAAACGCAGATGAATGGAACAAAAATTATGCTAATTCTTCTCCCACTTTGAAAGAACATTCAGACTCCTGTGGTAGGACCTGCAGACACTGTGGAAAATGAGTGGGTGGTTGTTTGGGTGCTTACAGGCAGGGTGCCATCTTCTTTTCTGCGTTGGTTGTAGCTCTGTGGTAGTTTGGCCTGTTTGAGGAAGATGACAGCCTGTTCGCAGTAAGCCACGTCGGTGATGAATATCTCCTCTTTGGGAGCACCTCGCTGATGCTCTGGCGTCACAGCTGCCCACGAAAACAAACACATCATGTTACGGAACTTCACTGCAGGGGAAAAACTCCAAGAAAAAGAAAGAGGAAATGAAGAAACTGTTTTTATTTTCACCTTCCAACGAAGGAACAAAACAAAAGACAAACGAAAGACAGTGTCATGGTACTTTTTACAGTTTATTTGTGAGTTCACCTGAAACATAGTAAGAGTTTGATGTGTAACACTACTGTACTGCACTGTTGGATATGTGCTTATCAACCTTTTTGCATGGATGAGAAGCTTCACAAAGTACGAAGAAATAGCAGAATAAAATGTTATTGCTTTACATTAAAACTATGGTATTTGATCCCTGTCTTTCCCAAAAGTCAGATCAGAGGACATATGCATAACAATATTATGATTTGTGAATTAATTCATAACTGGAATTAAAATACTTTGAAAGAGTTTAGAAATGTTGACCTATGTAAAATGCAGAGGTAACAGATGTAACAAAAAAAATGGCACAAAAACAAACAAAAAGTTAAAAGATGAAAATCACTGAAGATGGCATATACAACTAAAAATTATGTAACAAAGTGTAAAAGACATAAAAAGAGACTTTCAGATGCACTGTTTTGCTGATGAAAGTCAGTAAAAATATAGACATTATGACAAACCAATGTGTATTTTTGTAAATCTGGGTCCTGATGGAGACCTATAACTTCTTTGCTCTAAAGGTGAAAAAGTTTGGGAACCTCTGTATTTACTGAAACAGAATTATTTAAAGTTTAAAGGCCCAGTCTGTGTATGGTGTTATTTAAGATTGACGTTGAGCAGAAAAAATATTCAGGTTAATATTTCAAAAATAATAATATGATAAGGATCAGTGCCCTGTTGCACAAGCAACTGCACTGTACTGTTTCAAATAGTAATATTCACAATATGAATTTTACACTGAATTGTGTATCCGTACTTGGTAGGCAGGGGGTGGTTGATGCTGATGGTGGATTTACATAATCCAGGCCTTAGCCAACAGAGACCGGAGTTTGCATCTATACTCCCCTACATTTTTATTAGTTTTTGAAAATAATAGGATGTTGGTTTAAATGACAGATTGTGAGTCATCTCTTTTCACATCTCTTTAGGTTTTTCAGGTATTAAACCAGAACTTACATAGGAACATAGTTTCTGCCACACATTTGAAAAGTGCCATGAGTGGTAAGAACATAGGGCCTATGAAGTACACTTATTTAAAAATGTTGATATGAAATATACTCTTGGTTCAGACACATTGTTTACAGAAACGTACAATGACAGCATCTCACTCTGGTGACTTGTTTGGCTCTTGAGCTCAGCAGAGGGTGAACTTAGAGGGACTTTCTCAAGCAGCAGCAAGGAAAGACTCAGAGTGATCTGGGGATTAATCTGAACCAATTAGAAGACAGATAACAGGATGTGGCATGAGCCCTTATCAGCCTCCTGCAAATCTGCTGCTCACCTGACTCTTGGTTTAATAGTAGCGCCAGTTTGCAAGACAACACATTCTGACACTTCTTTAATATTTTTATGACTTCCTTTAATATTTCCCAGTGTCTTTTTAGCTGGATGTGGCATTGTGGTGCAGATTTTACCTGATAGGGGTGTTTTGGTCACAGATGCCATGCTGTTATGAGCCAGGTCTTCACTATGTTGAGAATCAGGCATTCGATTCTGTGAAAGAGAACATTTATTTGTTGACCTGTTACAGTAACTGGCAAAATAAGAGTCAATACAAATATCAGACCTTTAATATTTTCTCTAGCACTGGGAATAAAAGCCTTTTTGTTGACTAAACAGATGGATACAAGTGTTTCCATTGAAAAAAGGTTGAGATAAAGATCAGAGGAACAGCAGCCCGTGGTTATTTGTACAAAGCGTGGCCTTTACATGTGATTTGCCTTTTGTTGTCATTGGTCGGCCTCTCTGTATGAAGAAGTCATCGACTGGCAACCGAAAACCACCAGGGAGATGACTATTTGAATCACGCTCCAAATACAGCCTCAACATTGACAAGCGTCGGTGTGAACTTACATAAGCAGAGTAGAAGTGCTGAAAGTAGAAACCTATGCAATGAATTTGTGCATTTTCAGGAGAAGTGAAAATCTGTAAGCACACAGTATGAATATGAGGTTATCTACATATACTGCGCTTCATGTGCATCATGTGCACTGAGAATCAAAAACAATACGGAGAACCTTGTAACGTTTTCTTTTTGGTAAATCTACTCAAATGCTACGATTGTTAATAAAAATAAGGTATGAAAAAACGCTTTTGTTGACTGAAATCAAAACACAAATGAGGCCTTACAAAAAACATTACTAAATGAAACTATATTCTGTTTGAAAAACTAAAGTGAGAGAGAAAATGTCTTTAGTTTTCATCTTTGTCAGCTTCATTTTGTACGTCAGATTAGTTACACCCTAAAACACACTGACTGAAATGCATGTTTCACAGTTGTACAGTTGTACAGTTGTCCATCTGTTATGCTGAATGTTTTTGAATCTCGCCTCTGAAAAATACTACGAAAAAAGATGCAAATTAACACTGAAACTAATGCAAAGCCGACGAACAGATACATGTTTTGTGCGATTTCACTCAGAGAACACTTTCCAACTGAACAAAGTTTAAAGTAGTCCTGACCTGAGTGATGGGGGAGTTAAAGATATCTCGAACGTCACGGGGTGGGGGTTTGTTCCTCTTGCGGAGAGACAGGGTGTAGGAATCGAGTCTGCGCTGGACGGCCTCGGCCTGCGTCCGGGTCAAAGTGGACAGCAGCACTGTGTTGTCTACATCCTCGCTGTCCTCGCTGATGAGATTGGACAAACCAGCATCAGCTAGCCACTGCTCCTCCTGTTCCCCTTCTGAAGCACAAACACACAAACAACAAACATTAGATTAAAATAAACAGCAAAAGTGTACAAAAGATTAGTGGGGCAGTAGGTAAAATTCAAGTCTGGGACACTGGTGAAACCACAAACTCAAAGCTCAACAGCTCCCATAGAGCATAGTCCACAGGTTTAAAACATTACACAGATGTAGATGATACAATATAAAAGGGATGTGGTGATTTTAACAGCTGTAACACCGGACATGGCTACATTACTGCTATGCTAAGGTGATGTACTAGAGACAAGGAGAAAAAACAACAACAAGTAGCCTTTAAAATAACGCCTCTGAGGTAATCTATACAATGGCATCAAAGTGCCAGTTGAGTTGAAGTACCAATGGCTGATTCCATGAACTATATATAGACTGAGGAAGAACCAGGCAAAACATGGTCAGTAAGAGTTGACCATTTTGGTCATGTTGATGTGGTGTTATTACTTAAATAAGGTCAGTTTTGTCATAGATTGTTATTTATTGTATTTAAGATATGCTGCAGTACATTTAGACATTTGGATTTTTGTTCTTAGTTTTTATGTATCTGCAGACATTCCACAGAATGCATGGTCATTAAGAGACAATTTTTTACCTGTGTATGCCACAACAACATTAGAAACATGATGAGTTTAAAGGTCTTAGCAGCAATGAACTGAAGTAAAACAATATTGGTGCTCTTCAAAACAATATTGAGAAGTTAGACACACACAAGATCTAAAATAAGGACCTCAGAGGGTTTAAAAACATCTAAACATGACATCAAAAGTCTCTGTTCAAGGGTAAACCTAACACAGTCAGGTCATTTGATCAGCCACTAAAAAGAGCATTCTAATGAAGTCAGCCATTCATTCATGAATGGATATTTGTCTTTTGCATATAAAACACATCCTGCTACGAGTGTTTGATAGTGTTGTCATGGTGATCGGAGCTACTTTGCTGCATGAGGGAAACCTGATGTTGCCATGGCAGAAGCAGTACTTTGTGGTGGATCTCAACACCAGCTGTGTTAGCATTAATAACTCCATTAGATTCATTTATGGTGGGTTCTCCATTTAGGATTTGTGAACGTGTGAGTGCAGGATTTGTAGTGTTTACCTTCTGACTGTCTAGAGTCTCTCCTGGTGCCGTCGAGGTCTGAGTAGCCACTCCCCTGTCGGATGGTCTCCACCTCACTCCAGAATGAGTCCAGGCAGAGTTTGTCGGGGTGCTGGTCCAGGTCCTGGGAGGATGCAGAATGGCTGGTACTAAGTGTGTGTTCAGCGGCTGCCTGGTCCTGCGGGCTGGGCCAGGGCTCCACACTCATCTCGGTGGGGCTGGGATCTCTGGTGCAAACATACACACACGGAAAGAAATCACACGCATGCATGCAATCAAACGCGCAGAAACACAAAGACACATGCAAAGCACGAGCGAGATGATGGAGACTGAGGTGACGTGAGGACGATGAATGAGGCAGCAGAGCCCAGAGGGATGGTGAGACAAAAGAAGAGGGACGGAGGGAGGGCTGGACTGAGGAGAGCGGTGGAGAGCGTGGACACAAAGGGGGGTCTCTATTGTTCCTTAGAATGTGGCCTGGAGGCTCAATACCCTGGCTCATCCTCTAGATGTCACTATAGCAGCGTGATTAAGTTTTCCACAGGGTTCCACCCCTCAAACATTGATCCAAGTATGAGAATACAGCATGTTACCTTTGAACAATGGCAGATTGATTACATAAAGGACTCAAGAGTAAGAAAATCTAAGAAAACTTTACTTTTCTTTTCCAATCCAAACACAAGCAGGGATACAATCAACTGCTTTTCCTACATGTGACAGTTACTATATTTCAGTTTTTATTGAGTCTTTCAGTTTTGTTTTTGATTTATGCATTCATGAAGCATTTTAGTTTTGGTCTTTTGAGGTGATGCTTTTTTCAAAGGTTAGTTTTTATTTTTATTGGTATTTCTTATTCAGTTATATTTCAGGTATTATGCGGAAAGTCTTCCATTGTAAAAATCAACACACAAAGTCAATGTTGCACCGAATTGAACAAAACCTCACTTGGACAAAATCTTCTTTGTTAAAGAGGGAAAACCAAAGAGCTGTTTACCAACTGATATGAAAATACAACACAATTTTAAGAGGTGTCAAATAATGGATGAAATTAAATCTGCATTATTGTGACACCTAATATTCCTATAAAGTGTCCAGTGTATTGTATTGTATTTCTCTTTATTTTCTTTTAAATTATTTTTTAAAAAATCATGAATCTCACCATAAGTGATATTCAATGCATAATTATGTATGTTGCAGTTCTAACACCACTGTTATGTCCATACTGAATAAATGAAGTCTATAAAAAAAAAGGGCTTATTCAAGACCACATCAGCACCAAGAACCATTCAGAGAGAAAGCCTATTTTCTTTTACCTCACACTGATTTGTTCATTGAAAACAGACATCTATATTTATTTCTGTTTACAAGATGACTTTTTTCTGCCAGGTTTAGTTTCATTCTTCGGTAACTACAATAGCCCTATTAAGACATAAAACAGAGGACACTGTTCTCAAATGACACACACTCAGCTGGTAGATGCACAGGCACCCTCAAGCTCTAAAAAAAATATGACCTAATAATTCAGACACAGGAAGTGGTCAGCTGACTCACTCCGCTGGTTCGCAGTTCAGTGACATTCCTCAAGTCAGCGAATCACAAGAGACATATGATACTGTACTCCAGCAGCGCGCCAGATGGCTTCACATGCCAACAACTGAGGAAAGATAATGCTTTCATAGTTCCCAGTTTAACCAGAACCAAAATACCTGGCATGTTTCAGCTGTGATGCATTGATCTTAACGAGCTTTTCCACATAAATGGTCATGGCAACGATATGTCAGTCGAGACCAGGTCGAATCCGGTTTGCATGGGTTTTCTAAACTGGTTTCATGGTGTTTCAACATAAAATGGAAGTCAGAGTCAGTGGAGAACTGTTCATATCCTTACCTCTAGTACTACTAGAGAAAATACTCCATTTGTAGTCAGAGATCTGTATTCAAATCTTATTTCAGTAAAAGTATGTAAATACTATGACCCAGATTCAATTAAAGAATGAGAAGTCAGAACAGTCTGTGTCTGGTAAAATGGTCACTATCAGTGTTTTATCATTATAATATATGATGGTTTTATTTATGTTGCATTTAACAGCGTAGCTCATTTACTTTATATACTGTGGGTCAGTTCAAAGCAATACAGCAATTCATTATATTCTATAAGATTTGTAGCACATTGTAGTTTATTTGTCTTTTGTGATCAACACATCTTTAAAAGTCAACTTTCCATGAGCTCGGAATAACAGGTCTGTTTTCAGCTTTGTGACAAAGCACTGTCGAGCAAATCTAGTAGGGTTTTTAAAGAGTTTTTTAGTATAAAAAGGAAAATTTTTAACTGAACAAAGCCTTCACTTAATCACACAGTGAAAATCAACACATTTGGAGATACGTGGCTTGTACTGTACAGGAAAAGGATAAAAACTGTAACAAAAACTACAGAACTGAAGCCGTGAAGGTAACATGTTTGGCTCTCAGATGCAGTGGAGTAGAAGTAGTATAAAGTGGCATGAATTAAAATACTCATGTACAAGCACCACAAATATGTACTTCAGTGCAGTACCTGAGTAAAGTAACTTCCACCATTGGTCAGAATTGTGATCATCATACTGTCAGGATGTAAAACAGAGAAACAAAAAAGGCTATTCTGAAGAAAGATTAAGAGCTATCATCCAATTTTCCACAAATCACAATGATTTTCACAGTTTAAACCTATTGCTTGTTATCGTGCTTATTATGTAAAATGTGTTTTGTTAAGATGAACCAGTGTGGTTACATTCCAACATATAGCAAAATAGTATATCATCCAATGTGACAGTCCCATTCAGGCAAATCAGTTGGAAAGGTGTCAAACATTTCAGTGGTTTGAGCTTCTTTCAACAATGCTTTTTCAGTTAGACTCCACAGAAAATCCCATGCATTAAACCAAAATAAAATCAGAAAACAAATGCACGGAAATTCCCTTTTTTTAGCTATTGATCTGACACTACAGACCTATGACGGTAACTAATAACTGACTGCTCTGGAAATTATTTGTCCGCTCAATTTACTGGTGAGACATTTCAGAAAAACATCAGGATTTTCCAGGTGGCATATTCAAATTACTTGTTTCAAAGGTAGACCATTATAAAATGCAGAAATGATTTCTAATATTTGTGCTTTGTTTACCATACATGCTTCACTTAATATATTCTCACAATTAATTGATAAATTATCTTTTTAGCACTAGTTAGACTATGAACATTATTCTTTATTACTGCTTAGTGTTCTATCTGTACTAGTGAAATAAACACTGTACATACACAAAGCAGATGAATGCTCAAATGGCTCTGCATAAGTTAGTAGTTTAAGATGTGCTCTATGTGCTCAAAATGTGCCAAAACATACATTTAAGAATCAAAACTGGGGGTGAAAAGTTTTTTCCATATCTGATTTTCTACATCTACTGTATATCCCACTGCCATAACAAATGTCTCATCCTTCTGCTCTCATATATGCCTAAAAAACGTCAGAAATCTGAGGTTTGCTGATAACTCAACAGCAACTTCAGCATTAATTAGATCTTGTTATCAACATTGTGAAAACACCTTTCATTTGGTTTCGGGTTACAAAGAAGAATTGGTTTTATGCCACAAAAAGTATTAATGTCATAAAATAAAAGTCAAAATGTTAACTCTGCATCTTCTCACACATTCATACAGTTTCACAGGTGCATCTTCAACTTCACTGTACTTTTGCCAAAACTCCGATTATTTGATTCTCCAGATCTAGCTAGTTACGACTCTTAAATCTGTGCCATCACACCTACCTGTGTTTTTTCTTGTGTTTCGATGGTTTCACATGCCTGCCTCTCGTGGGGCTTTGAGTCGGACGGAGTCTGAAACGGTTCAACCTGCTGCGGGAAAACTCCATGGTGGACCCAAACCTGCTCACCAGTACCTCCTCTCTGCCTCCCATATCCACAACACCAAAGAAACCCAGGAATCCCAGTCCGACACAAAATCTATTAGCACTCCCCAGTCCTGGTAGTTGAACACCATGTGAGTGCGGAGCGTGTTGTGTGGGTGTGTGAGTCTGTCAGCTGCTGCAGTTCCTCTAAGTGATAACATTGAGTGTTTGAGTCTTTACAGCAGCTTGAGGCTATGTGGTTGGTTGTGTGTATGTGTATGTGTGCGTGTGCGTGTGCGTGTGCGTGTGTGTGTGTGTGTGTGTGTGTGTGTGCATGTGGCATGATTTTGAGCTGGAATGCAAAAGGGAGTGACGACCTCGAATATCAACACATCGTTCACACCTGTCTCCTCCCACACATCTTCGAACTGGCACACCCTGTCAACACCAATGTTAACGTCCTCTCAGTTTCAATCAAGAATGTATACACGCAAAACATTTTAACAAATCACTTAAAAACATTTTGGAGGAAACACAATAGGACTCTGTTCTATTCCAGGAGAAGTCTATTAGGTATGAATGAAGACCAGTTGTGTAGCATGATCTCTTCCACTCACACGATTAATTATCAGCTCTCTGATGAATAAATAAGCCATTTTATCACCTCTTTTCTTTTACATTAATTCCACAGTTAAGTTCACCAAATGAATCACAAGCATGAAGACGCCCCCTCTCATTTACATGAATAAATCTCTGGTCTCAAATTAGAACATATTTGTCATTGTAGCTGCAGTCATGACGTGTCATGGTAAATCAAATCATGCCTTATTTGCAGAAGGAAACAACTCACTATTGCACCATTCTTAGTTGCATTAATACCACTTCAGCTCTAGTCGTTAAACTAGTTCAACCTCATGCTGGAGTAGATTTAAAGAACTGATGTAAATAACTGTCACCCGGCTGAGTCTAATGTGATGGATATAGGGTAGAAAAACGCAAAGCCGGAGAAAGGTGCTCAAGTTTGTCGAGTTCAACAAGACTGTCAGCTTTGTCTGAACCCCTCAACCCCTCACACGTTCACTGACTCATCATCTGGTCTGCATACACTTGTCATGCTGTTGACAGCCCATAAAGTAAAAGAGGTAGGGATGTAAACATACGTAAAGCCCCAGGTGATAGACCTGAGGCGTCAATCAAGTTGTGGTTTACGGTAATACAGCATAAGCTTTTTTAGGCTACTGTTTGAAATGCCAACTGAAAAAGACACAAATGAATCTGAATTTACATCACAGAACTCTGTATTGATAGAACTACTGGATGGTGACAACTCACGCTAAGAGCCAGATATGCACATATTATAAAGATCTTAATGCATGATGATTTTATTGCAGCCTAAACTAAATGTTAGTTTTGATAACAAAGGAAATGCCCAAAACTTTGCACCCATTCCATACCTGATTCCAGTCTCCAGCTGACCTAATTTTTTGAGTCCAAACGTAAAATATCTATACATATATTCTATGATGCAACATGAAAATGTGATGCTACAAAAGACCCTTGTCATTCATTTAATGCAGCAGCAACTTTGCCATTTAACTTGACCTTGTTCAGTAAAAGCTTAATTTCTGGGAGAAGGCATTGGTATTCAATGACAGTGACATTCAATGACACCTGTTGTACATCTGCTGAGGGTTGTCTTACCCTCGACAACTTGTCACGTGCCTCCTCTTTCAAACTCAAGGTGTAGCTACCTACACTAAAGTTTTAATACTTTGTAACACCTCACATCATGTCTGCATGTGACCTTAAAGTGCCAAGAAGTGTGCTGTGGAGTATACCCCAAGGAGGGTAAAGACGAATGAAGTGTCTAATTTTGCTGTGCTTCCTCATTTTGCAGCACCAACAGGGAAGAAAAGAGGTTGTCTTATTTTTAAACCTACTATTAATACTCAGGACGTTAGCCACAAAACAAAGCACACACTCTGTGCTACTTTAGTCAAAGCACAATCAAAAACAAAAACAGGTGCTCCCTGAAAATGTCAGTTTTGAGATTGTTCTTTGTTGAATGGACCTCGCGTTAACACAGAAATCAACAGGAACCATCCACTCAGGGGAAAGAATGGACAAAATGTCACATTCCTCCGTACATTTACAGTCAACAGCACAAGAATTAACACAAGGTAACCCCGACCTGCAACTTTGGTTGGGGAAAACGGTAATCCAGTTGAAATGGACGCTCATGTTGAAAGTAACAGCGTTTAATCCTCAGTGGCTGAATTCCACTTCAAGCCTCTTAGCCTCTACAGAATGCAGCAGCCTTGAGAAAGTGTTTCTTCTCAAAGTCTGTTACAATTTGGAGGATCATTCCAATGATGACACAAATAATAAAATAAAGGCTGGAGTCACACTGGTTTCACTGTCTTAAAGAAAATTCAAATAAAATCATAATAAGCCTAACGAACTAACAAACTTTCCTCAAAGCACAAAGCTATTTAAATAGTGTAGGTCCAGCTTAAATCATATGATCCTAATGCTCCAATAGCCCCACCGCGGCAATAAAGTCCTAATCCTACCTGGCCTTGACCCGCCCGATGCCAGAGAGCAGCAGCAGGGCTGCTGAGCTACTTCTCCTCCAAGGCATCCTGCTGTTGTTCCTCCAAACTGCTGCACGCTGGAGGAAACAGCAGCTGCCTGGCCCTGGCAAGCTGTTTCCTTACAATCTCTTCTGTGCACAAACACATTCAGACAAGGACAGTCTCACTGCACTGGCAAACGCGTCACTAGATCGCATCCTGGGGCAGGAAAAAGGAGGTCTGTGTGTGTGTTGGTGGGCTGGGACAGGAGTGAAGCTGAATGGTTGAGTGTGGGACTGGGGCCGGGACACAGGGAGGACACTGAATGAATGTATAGATGGGTGGTCAAGAGATGGGACATCAGTACGCCTGAATGGATGGTCAGTTCTGGAGATAAGTTATCAATGACCATGATGAAAGACCATGTCAATATGTTTTATTTCAACTGTTTAACTTTCAAAGACCTAAATAGTAGCCAACAATCAAAAGCATACTGATCTAAAATCTTTATTGTAATAACCTTTGAACCACTAATCCAATCAGTAATTCATTCACTAATAGGGAACATGAGCTGGGATTAGACCATCGTGAGACAGGTTAGTTTTGGTTTTCACCAATAAGAGCCATGTAGTTTGACAAATGACAATGGATGTGGATGCTTATTTTCACGATCAATTATTAATTTTACTGAAAAAGTCACTTATTCTTCAGTTTTCTCTGTTTTGATAAAATACCTATTTTCTTAGTGGTCAGTTAAACAAATACGGAAAACTACCTGATTTTCACTGAAACGACAAATGCAGAAGCTAAAAATTCAGTTGAAAAATTCTTTGAAGTTTCACCAAAATAGCTCTAGGTTTTTGGGGTTACAATATCAATATTTTTTATTAAAACACATGGCAGACATGAACATTAAAGTTTAAAAAGTTATTTTTTTTCTACACATTTTATATTGTTTACCAAATTCACCACAAAACAGGGAATAAATAAAAACACAATTCCTGCCTTTTCAAGAGTACTTGTGGGTGTCAATATAGACAGTGTGGTTGCACTGAGGCCTGTGAGGTGTGCAGAGAACAGGGTTGCTGCCTGGAATATCCCTGTTCCTATAGAAGAACTTAAAGGTTCCGTGTGTGACTGTGAAGTTGCACTTTGCAGCCACATGAACACCCCCACACCACAACCTGCAATGGCCGCAAAAAGATGTAGAACTTCTGCATTAGAGCATTGTTCGGTTTAACTGGTCTTAGCATTTTAGTTGAGGGGATTTTCAACATTCATATACAGTATGGTAATGTAACTTAACAATGGAAGCTACCCACTACAAAACCAAAAAAGAAAAACAAGAAATCCATTCAGAGCAACTGTGGAGATAAGGCAGCGCAAGAGAGTGGAGCTAGCTCACTCTAAAACAACAACAAACACAACTATTCTCATTTTCATGTGATTATGTTAACAAAAACATATTCATATTATATTCCATTTCTGCAGTCCTCCTAGATCCTAGATTTAAGTCCTTTTAAATCTTACACTGTTATTGTGGTTAAGATATGATGTTGTGAGCTACTCTGATTCCCAAATCTACTGGATCAAAAAATTGGCCTTTCTATCACTAGCAACATGATCACTTCATGTATTGATTACTTCAAAGGTACAACAATTTATTAAGTTGTTCTCTTTAATGTTGCCTCTTGCCCTCTGTCTGAGCTTTTCAGACAGTCATGATTATAGTTTACTGTCACTTATTTACAACAGGGCTGATGTTCAGTGAAAACATGACAAAACACCACAGGGTCTTTGAGTTTGTCATTTTTCTGATATCCACACTTGTGCATGAACACTACATTTACATGTGCTCTTAACTGCATTTGATAAGAAATGGACTCCCTTCTTTGGTCAGAAGACAGCATGTAAGGCAAACTGAGTGACCTTTAGAGAAGTGTTCCTTCAGTCCAAAGGCTAAGCTTCAGGGCAGAGGGGTGATCCCCGGCCCCACCCCCTCCCTCTGCATGTGGTTCATGCCGTTACCTTGGCTGCTAATGGCTGCCCACTGTCCACTCTGGCTGGGCTTTACATGCTAAAGGCCACTTGACACTAAACTGAGCTAAGACACATGCAAATCACAACACAATGGTAATGGACATCATGGTAACATGCCATTAAGATTCACTACATTTCTCTCATTCTGTGAGAGCTTTGAGTACTCATTATGAAAGACTGGACTTTGTAACAGCAGCTTTAAGAAGGAATATTGTGAGTATTTCCAGGAACCCGCTAGACATGGGCTAGCCTAAATGGCTTACGTTATGTTTTAGTGCAATGAAAACTGTACTATACTCATATACTGCACTATTTGTACAAGGACAATACAAGGTTTTAAATGTGAAAATGTGACAAATAACAGCACAGAGCTCACATCCTGACTGTCCTAATTTACATTTTGGCAGTAAAAATACCAGAGGTAGACCAAAACATTTGTTTAAATTGATAAGCTCCTACAGGATATTTTACAACTGAGATAAGAAGAATTTGGATCCAGTCATTCTCATTAGTTAATGTTAGACTTCTGAAAATACTTACTCTGAAGGAAAACACTAAAAATCACTCTTACCAACTATATTTTTGCAGTTCACTTGATGTTCATCTCTACATTTACTAAATGGATTACTTTGACCACAATGTGCAGTTTGAGATTTATTTATCAACTGCTTTTCTAATTCAAGTATTTATTGTTTTGACTTAGTTATATGATTAATGATAAAAGTCAAAAAAGACTAACTTCTAACAGCACTGAATCTTTTCAGAGCAGCAGTGATACCGGTACATGAACTGACTACTGGCATTGTACTGTTATAAACTATCGTTATTATACATTTAAGACTTGTATACCTTTTACCCTTTAAAACCCACTTTTAAACTGGAAGATAAGGACACAGTTCAGGTTTGTTTTAAATATTACTAAATAGATTGCAAGTCTTTAAAAAAAAGTCTGTCTTAAACCACACCCTGGTATCATAAAAATCATTAAATAAGTATATTATTTGTGAGAGACTTGGTTGAAAATCATCATGTGCTAAAAATGCTATGGAACATATTTTTGGTTCAGAAACACTGAGATTATACTGTACGTATCAGCGATTTACCCAAACATAGAGGGAAAAAAATTATATTCTGATGCCTGGGCTGAAATAACAACAACATCACAAGATCAGCTGTATGGTATAGTGGAAAAGGTCTGTCCAGTTTGACAGTTTGCCAAACTCTTGATTTACCTCTAACCAGATCAACACTGATTAGGGAGACTGCAGGGATACCTCTGGGGACCTCCTCAGCAACTCCTGGTACTGTGTTCACACCTAGTATATGTTTGTCACTCTCTTCACTCTCATAATTCTTTTGACTTTATTTTCTACATAGCTTATCATGCAACCAGTCTTCTTATTGCCCCATCCTTTGTATACTGTCATGTTGCAGTTATGTTGACATTCTTGGTAGACTAGGTTAAGCTCCCTGGAAAGTCAAGCCTCCTTATCTCACACTTATGCCTGAGGGAGAAGAGTGGAGAACGTGATGGCATGTCTAAGTTTGACCAGGCAGATGGCATGTGACAGGCAGCTCAGCCTCGTGCCCTGATCATCCACTGCTTGGCAAGCTGGGCAAAGAGCCAGGGCAACAGTATCAGGCAAGGAAGTGACGAACAGGAAAGTAAAACGCAAGATAAGTGAAAAAAAAAAGACAACATGAGTTATTAGAAGAGTTATGAAAGATTGATAAAACAAAGAGTGATGACATGTTTCCCTACATTAGGACAGCAGATATGGATTTTCTATCATATTATTTGTTTGCTAACTCTAATAAATGACAACGTTCCATGTTACATTTCATGAAACACTCTGATCAATGTTTAACATGTGAATAGAAGAGGATGAAATGCATCTTGGGCTGCCATGGGCTCATCAACACTTCAGATGGTTTGACTGATGACTAACAAGCAAATAATGACACACATCCAGAACCATCCAGTGAGTCCCTCGTAAACTTCACGTGCAACTAAAAACAAGATATTTATGTACACCACACATGCACAGACACCCACACAATAAAATGAGGCACTGTGATTTACATGATGCCATAAAACACTGGATATGCTCTGAGGCAGCAGATACGAATCTTTCCAATCCACAACACTATCCCACACAAATCTGCACAGCTTAGTCATAAGTCGATGGATTTCTATAGATGAGATGAAAAAATGAGTCATGTGCATATGATTTTTGATGCATACATACACAAAGGCAGAATTGTGCTGCAGCTTTTGACACCAACAGTGATGTGGGTGTTTCTGCTCATCATTATTTATGGCTGCAAACTTTGGCACATTAGTTCATCAGGGCAGTGCTGCTGAACTTGTTCTGAAAGCACAGATGGCACGTGAGTTGGTCAAAGCTTTAATTATCTGGTCACATAAACACGATACATCACTCCCTCACACCAAGGATAGAAAATGACAGCAACTAGGCCATAAAATCCAAAATTAACTTGTCTAAACTGAAGCATGCCAGCCTGTTCATCAATCATTCATTGCCAAATCACTTTCTTGATGCACATTAAAACTGTAACAAAGTCGTTATTTATCATGTAACTATAAAAATGACAACTCACAATGTGGTACACAAAAATATTTGTCATTTGTTAATAAGGAACAAATGAGAAATAAGATGACAGTTTATTCCAAGTCCAAACTAAGGATCATATATTAGTTACTAACGAGTTATAAAATAGTTCAGAAATAAGTATCTATAACATAGTTATCATCTTTTTCATGTAACTTCAGTGAATCAGGTAATAGGCTTACTACTCTGCATTATATGTCTCTTTATTATAAGATGCAGAAACGTTTCAAATCATGATGGATTTCCCTTTAACTACTATACATACATACAAAGGATGGGGTGATAAAACATTACATTTTTTTCTTTTGTCTTTGGGGTTATGATTCTTGTTCTTGTTGTGTTTTAATTTTTGTTTTCATCTTGTTACCTCATTTTCGTCTGTGTCCATTACTTTCGCCATCTTTTATGTCAGTTTGAGCCCCTTTTCTTCATTTACTGTATTTTTTCATGTTACATGTCATTCTTTTCTTATGGGTCTTTGATAATGTTGTCATCTGTAGTGTTATATACATAATTTTCGTCTTGTTACATCTGTTTTTGCAATTTGTGTCTTCTACAAATATATAAAAAACATGAATAATAATTACTTTTCTTCCATTTTCACACAGTACCTGAACTCAAACTTTAACTTAAAAAAATATTGATTTGACATTTATGGTTAGTTATCACTGTTTTTTAATTGAACATCTCTGGCCATATCATTTAGCCCTACACACAATGTTCCACTTACTTGATGTTAAATAATAATGAGGGCATGAGGCAGCATTTAATACTCTCCACTATATTTAAGCTTTACATTAGGGTGCACAAAAACATTTATTCATCCTTTAAACTTTTATTTAATAGTAGAATACATTGACATAGTGGCTTAATTTTTAGTAGTTGTGGAAAAAGTAAGATGTAATTGTAACAATGAAATGGATATTAAATAAACAATAAAACCTTAAAACAAAAGTGAAGGGATTTTAAGGAATTAAAAGAGGTGATTAGCATTGAATGTGTTGAAGTGGTTAAAAGTTGCCAGCCTTTGTGTGTCTGGTTCAGAGTTTCTGAAGAACTACTATATGTCATGCGCAGATATTTAGGAACTAATCATCTGATGATTCATTAATTCTTTATCTTCCTCTTTAATACCTCATCGGCATCTATTATCTAATCCTCAGTCTGGACTTTGAACTCATTTGTCATCCTTTCCAACAGTGGCTACAGCAGTTTTGTGTACCATATTTTAAAGGGATGTCAACTACAATCTCCACACATGTAAACATTCACCTTTAATTGCTCATATTTTTAAGACAACGTGGCTGGCCTGAAAAATATACAGGTCTGGTTGGTGTAGGAAGATAATAACTACCTTCAACTAGATGCTGTGGTATGAGGATGTAACTGCTGACAAAACACAGAACTCATATTGCAACCTAACACAGGCATGGTATAATCATAACAGCTATGATAAATAATTGAAACTTTATATGCAGCATGTAACAATATCTGTCCAATCTGTGATGATGAACAGGGAAAACACACACTTCACACACTTGTTATCATCTGGTAGTTTATTTCCTTATTTTTGTTATATTTGTAATTAAGTTATTTTACTACGTCTATTTCATAATCATGTATGAATTAATCTTTATTGCTGTTTTGAAAAGATAACTGATATAAAAGTGATTTAGCGCCTTGAACTTCCTTGTTCTCTCATCTTGAAATTCAGTTTTGGTTGGGTATTTGGTTAGACCCCTGAAATAAGGTTTGTGTTTAAGATTTTGCTCTTTTCTTCTTAAATACCCTGTCCATGACTTGTGCTTTTACATGTCTTACCAAACATGTCAGACCAAAAACGAACACTCATCTCCCCTCTAGTCTGCCTTAACGGCCATATCATACATCCCGCTATTGGCAGATGTACAATAATTATGTCCCCTATAATAATGACAAATGTATGATAATCATTTTGTGACTTTAATTGTTATTAAATGCATTTCTTCTCATGTGATGGCATCTGTCCCTGACTAGTATCCTCTCTACTGATCAAAAATATCAGGTATTTTTATACTGAATACAGTAACTTGAGTCACTACCATATCTCATCGTTATGACGTGTATGATCATTTACATCAAAATGTGACAATTATACAGTAAATCTCAGATGCAATTCTTACTTACAATATTTTTCACCTGGAAACGCTAATCCAAGCTATTCACTAGCTTCAGGTCATGCTAAAACAGAAGACAAACCTTTGAAGAAATCAAATTACAAGTTGGATGTATAGCAGTTGGACTGTTAAAGCCATATACTACTGTATTTTACTTTTGGTAATGACATTTACACCTCAAAACTCATAAAAGTGGTGTTCACTTGTGACGATTATGTTGCCGATCAAAAAAATTTGGGATTCATAGACTTTTGTTTACCACAGAGCCTATTTTCTGCAATAATCCAAAAATGGAAATATCCCACTGAGTTTGTTCAAGGCAGCTGAATCACTACTTAAAATGTGTCCTCTATGCAACAGTACATTACATCAAACATAAGCAAAATGGCCTGTTATAAAGTCAGTCACACCGGCTTCCTTGTTGAGCTGAGCTCAAGCTAGTAGCAGTTAAAGCTGGTGTAGCTTCTCCTCTCTGACCATATGGAGCAAAAGTGGATTAGAATGACTGTCACTGACTCTTAACATTCAGACTCTGGATCACACAGTCCTGGTTGGCCTGGTTCTTTTAGCACAGTAAGGCAAACACATAGATTACCAGTTTACCTAAAACAACAATAATCACCATTGTTATCAGTGTATATTACTGAGAGTACAGAGACAGTATAGATTCACATTGAAAAGTTCCAAATCACATACCAAATATATAGAACCCAAATCCTTTAATCCATCTATTTAAACATTTCTGAGACCTGTGGGACAATGTATTACAAATAATTGGAGAAGTCTGAAAATCTGCAGACATTTACATCAAAGCTAAAAACTTTCTTATATTACTTTGTCTACAATGTAATGGTTTAACAGTCTATCCTTAATTTTTAGTTATAGCTTTAAGTATTTTATGGCCTGTTTCTCTTGCCTGCACTTTTGCTCTGTCTAAATTGCAACTCTTGACCTATTGCATGCATTAATTATTACAAAAAAGTGTTATTTTTAGTACTTCAAAACACAAACTAATATCCATTTAGATTTTTTCAATATCAATGAGATACATTCTCCTGATCACAACTGTCCACTAGAATGGACATTAGCAATTTAAACTTCAATTAAATTACACTTGTTATTTTTTAGCACAAACATAACAAATGTTCACAAATATATAACTCAATTGATTAAAAAAAGTACATGTAATTTTACTTGAATGTCTGAAACATGACTGACCATGCTGATATATTCTGTTCAATAGGACCCTAACAGGAGCCTATCATTATATTAGTGTCTCAAAATACATTTATAATTGTTTGTGTCCACAAATATATAACTCACTTGATTTTAAAAAAGTACATGTAATTTTACTTGAATGTCTGAAACATGACTGACCATGCTGATATATTCTGTTCAATAGGACCCTAACAGGAGCCTATCATTATATTAGTGTCTCAAAATACATTTATAATTGTTTGTTTGCAGTAATTATTGCAAAATCTACAGCACTACAGGAATTATTTATTATTATCCCTTAATCTTTCCAGTCCTCTCCCTCTTTTCAATACTAAATCTTTAAATTCCATTGCTGTTTCGTCTGTCCTCTTTGTATGTTTGTTGTGTAAATCAATCCTTGATACTTTATATATGTATCCGTGCCTGTCCCGTGCTCAGCCTCCAGCTGCACATGCACACAGAAAAAAAAAACAAAAAAAAAAACGCCCTGGCAACAACAGTGACACCTTAGCAACCAGCAACGCTACTCGAAAAAAGAACAGACAGGAACACACAACCAAAGAACAGATAGCCAGTTTACAACCATAAAAGCAAAACTACATTTATGTGGTTCCCTTTAGCAGTGTACAGGTAACACCACTTTCCCTGCACGCTCGCTCTCCTTTTCCTATAAACTCCACAAACAGAAGCTAAAGCTAAAAGAAAACAAAGAGGTTCCAGCTACCTGAAAGAGTGCACTCACCTGGGGAAACACCGCCGACAGCCCCGGGGACGGAAGCCTCGACTGAGCGTGCAAACAGTACTGGTCCATGTAGAAGAACAGCGGGTGTGTGTGGCTGTGAACCCGGTAGTGAGAGCGGTCTGTCATTTACGTGACAGGATGAGAGGATGAGCAGCAGCTGAGCCTGACTGACTGACTGACTGACTGACTGACCGGCCACCGCCTTACGTTATCCCGCTCACCTTGCACTGACGTCATCACGCCAGACCATGGCCAGATGACAGCTGTTGTCAACATGTGGAGTGTGTGTACGCCACTGGCATTTGATTAATTCAATTAATCTGTTCAGATCACACAGATTGGAATACTAGTGTTTGCAAAGGCCTACAGGTACAGACAGAGATAGGTCTATAAAATATATTGGTAAACAGTAACCAAAGAGGCAATCTCTTGATTTCATTCAGTTGGTATTGAGATGAAGACCTGATTTTCTTTTTTATTGCTCTTCGTTCATATATGAACAAATAGATGAAGGACATATAGTGGATAAAAAAGCTATATTTCATAACATATAATAGCAGGGAAAAATACAGGCCAACCAAGTAAATCATAATCATGGTATATTAGTAGGTGGGTATGCCTACAACTGAGTCATACTTAAAAGAAAGAAAAACCCAGTATATAAGACAGGAATAAAGTTACATAATTCAGTAGCAATTTATTCATTATGGTATATACATATAAAGTATAAATGAATAAATGATTAACCTTACATTTGTATGTGTAGTGGCTATTTGTCATCAAAATTAAATCAACTTAAAGGTGACTGAACTTAAGACTTTCACATAACTCAAATAACAACTAGATGCACCATGGGTTTGTGGTTTACGCAATCAAAAATACAATGTCCATATCATAGATGTAGTTCAAGTGGTTTATTTTCAAGATTTTGCAGGCAAACAACAACTAAGGCCTTTTGTGCTGTCTCTCCTGCTCATCCTGTCTGACTGTCTGATCGTCTGGTAAAAAAACCATAGGCACACCCAGGTGCATGCTGGTCTAACTTTGTGCTCCCTATTTATACCCAGGTGCCCACGGTCTAAACCAATAGGAAAACACAAAACAAAAAGGTGATAAATACCAAAGAATGAAAACAATAGCCATACAAATCAAAAAATATATTGTAAATATTAAACAAACAAAAAATAAACAAAAAATAAACAACTAGCAAAAAAATACTAAGTTAGTAAACAAAAAAGGTAAATTAACTTTAAACAAAAAACTAAACCGACAAATAGCTCCTACAATATGTTTTTAAAGTAAAAACTATCCACATGTGTTTTTCAACAACAAACTGACAGATATTTACTGAAACATATGTCACATAATAATTTTACATTTTGTTTATATAATTATTATTTAACACATATAGTATGTATGTTTTCTGGTATAGATGCAAAATAATAGCACAATATACAGTACCTATTTAACCATAATTTCATAAACCTTCAGAAGTCAGCTTTATTATTATAGAAAGTATCCTTGATTGAACATGCCCAGTCTTATATTCAGGAAAGAAAGATACCAAAAGGAGACTGCAACAAATGTATTGCTAAATTTGTATATTGTGCAAAAATGCTTAAATAAAATAATAGTAATTGTAATTTAAATGTAAAGATAAAAACACATTTATATATGATTATCCAGACATGATAGCTTTCTTCATTTGATTGTTACCTCCGCCAAGGAGGTTATGTTTTTGCCAGGGTTTGTTTGTTTGTTTGTTTGTTTGTTTGTTTGTTTGTTTGTTTGTTTGTTTGTCTGTTTGTCTGTCCGTTAGTGTGCAACATAACTCAAAAAGTTATGGACAGATTTTGATGAAATTTTCAGGGTTTGTTGGAAATGGGATAAGGAAGAAATGATTAAATTTTGGTGGTGATCGGGGGTGGGGGGTGGGCCCACGGGGGGGCCCATTTCCAACAAACCCTGAAAATTTCATCAAAATCTGTCCGTAACTTTTTGAGTTATGTTGCACACTAACGGACAGACAAACAGACAGACAGACAAACAAACAAACAAACCCTGGCAAAAACATAACCTCCTTGGCGTGGGGGGGGCCCACAGGGGGGGCCACTGATCAGCCTTGGCGGAGGTCTGTGCTCTCTGAGTGCTTCTAGTTTTGAATATTACACAATGTGACATTATAATCAAGAAGTTGCCCTTAGTATCTTGGCCTGTAAAATAAAGGAAAGAAAAAAAGAAAAAAAAGGCAATCAGTCATACAGTCATGTAACTAAATATTTTTCCCAGAAAACGTTTGATTTATATGGCCATCACCTTGTATATTGCAGTTCAATGTCTCTATCCAATATAGACCAGAGAGAAACATTCTGCAAACAGGCAGAACCATGTGGCTGGAAGTAAACCCACTGAATTAAGCCTAAGTGATGATACCATACTATAACTGGAGAGGTGCCTAATCTCTAATAGCATTGCATTAGTCTGGTATGAGTACTAAACCAGGATACACCCAGACTCAATGTTAATAGCATTATATTATAATGAAGGGGGTGTGAATGAATGCCACCTATTCCGTAAATCATCTCTGGCCTTTTATATAGTGAGACATCATTTCCTGTGGTATTTAGGCATGGAAGTAATGCAGTTCTCCAAAACAATACTTACCAACAAAAAAAAAACAGTATTTGTTGTGCATTTATGTCAAATTGTCTCTGTGAATATTTGTCAAAATGTGAAGCAACAAAAGGATGGATTACTAGCAGATTTTGTTTGCCAAGCTTGGGAGAGACGAGAGACTATTTTGTACTGAACTAAGCTGTGAAGGAAGAGCTGATTTCTGTAATGAAATATACAAAGAGTTTTTGCCCCTATACCTACACATCTCATGTCTTGTAATTCTGCAATCATGTTGTGACCTCCAGCAAAAACCAATCTGTACTAACATTTCTTGCCTGTTGTCACTGTAGCCCTCCATAAACAAATACACACATAGAAATGAACTTTTAAAAATAGTTTTATTTGCAAATATGTACACTAGTACAAATTCAGAGGTCCAACATTTCAGTTTTTTTTATGTTTTGATGATACTAATGACAGAGGGAGAGAAAGAGAAAATAAAAAAAATAAAAAATAAAACATATTCTAAAAAATCCAAACAAGCATCTATCCACTTAAGTATCATTTGGTTTATTTTAGGGAAACTCTACAGTATGGTATTGCAATGTCAATGATGATGATGATGATGATGATGATGATGATGATGATGATGGTTGGATGTCAATATGATGCAGAAAAAAGGAGAAGAGGAGCTACTGTAGAAACATGGTGGTTTCAAGACCCACTCCATGTTTTAAGTTATGTTTTTGTGTTCATATTCTGTGGTTTTCTGTATTCTTTTGTCCTGCTGCTGTGGTTGTCTGCTCCACACCTAATGTGTTGCACCTGTGTATTCCCTTCCCCTGTCCAACTTCATCTTTGCTTTTCTGCGACAAACATCCCAGGCATTCAGGAATTTGGTGAGGTTTTTTGTGCAGTATCTTTGCCACCCCTTTGTCGACTTCCCCTCAGCTCTTCCCTTGAGTTGTTTTCCTGTTTTTGGTCTGCCTACATGTGTACCAAGTAAAGAAACCTGATCTGATGTTACATCGGTCTGAGTCATGCGCTTGAGTCCAACCTCGAGAGCTGAAAACTGAAGCCAATGTTGAAGTGTCGAAAACTGCAGGTCCCCAAATGCACACTTAAGTCTTGCTCCAAATGTGAATTAAAGTGACAGGAACTGAAGTCATGGGGGAAAAATAAAGGCTTGTCTTTCAGTCTAAATCAAAGGATTAAATATCAAGTCAATGACCTGGTGCTGCATCATACAAATTCATGGACAAATACAGACAGTTTTCATATTTTCCATTGCTGTGTAACTGAAACTGATCAATGATCAATAATTACAGCTGTTGATCATCTATTTAACCCCTCTACCTGTCTGAAAACACCTGTAATTAGGTGACATTAAGAAATCAATGCTGAAGTTTCATGTTCTCTCAGACCGCTTGAATTACACTGTGTTGAAATACGCCATAGATCCCCATATTAAAATGTCCAAATTTACAGGATAAAATGACCCATTTACAGCCTGGTGCAAAACCAGGTTGGATATCTTTTGCTAACTTCTGTTCATGACATCGTGGCAGGGTGATGTTTTATATAACTCACCCATTTAATTACATAATCATGCACAGGTGAGTATTTGCCATCTGGGTTTATGTGGGTTTTGACTGACACATTTGGCTGCTGACTCAAACATTCATCTCTTCCATTTACTGAACAAAGATATTTATCTTTGATAAACAGCTTTTTGTGGTTGAGGTTGAAAAGTTAATCTGACACAACTCAACTATCAGAAGATTCTTGTCACGAAGTTGGCTCTTAATTTGAATACCCTTCCTGTTTCATTGACTTGGCTAAGCATTGTTTTTTTTTTTATGGTGATGAAGAAAGTTTTCAAAGTCTAAAACTGTGGCTGGTTCTAGTGAGCTACATTCTGTCACCACCATGCAGTGAATAAAGATCACCTGAAACAGCTACGACTGTGGACTTCTAAAAACTCGCCTGCTAATTACACCCCGTTTGTTAAGCAGCTGAAATGACATGGTGGAGAGTATGAAACTAATAGCCTATGGGGTTGGTATTTTCACTGGCTTAGCATTAGCTTGACAAGCTTCACCCCTTGTTCCTCTCCAGCTCCACCCTCTAATCCAAATATGGACAGTTTTAGTTCCTAAAAAACAAGATGGAAATGGCTATCTTGAGGCATCAAAACATTACCCCACAAACTGATGGTAAAATGGCAAATTTCATCAAGGCGTAACAAAGTTATTTTATAGTCTTGTTTGCAGAAACTATCAACCACATATACAGAGGAGCTGTCAGGGAAAATGCATTTTATTAAATAAACAGAAACACTGAAAGTTTAACTTTGCAAGTGAGAGAGTTGTCACTTGTCAACTAAAGCCTAACACAGAAGAAATTAGAGCTTCGATTTGACCAAAGATCTGATTAAAAGAGGAAAAATTAAAAGATGGAATGTATCAGAGGTTCCATATAAATGGATAAGGCACAAATTACTCCTCCATCTTGGATTTATTTTGGAACCAAGGTCTTTACCACAATGTCCTGAGGGCTCTGCCCAGGGGATCAATAAAGTTCTACCTAATCTAAACTAAATCTAATCTTTACTCCTTGGATTATACACTAATGAAAGATAAATGTGAACATTATATTACATTTCTGAGATTAGATGATCCTAAATCTTACATACTGGATAATGCAGTGCTGGTCAAGGCAGAGAACAGAGGTTTACAAGGACACTGTGCCCAGAGGACACTGTGACCTGAATAATTTCATTTATTTTAAGATTTCACCATCCTCACCATGATCAAAATAATCTGAAGTGTGTGTATGTAATGGATACATAACACTGTGTATAAATAACCTTGATCACTTCTGCATTCTCTCAGATTTTATCAAGAAATAAATTACTCCCACTGTACACATAGTAATGCAGCAGGACTGTTTAATTTGCCAATATATCATTCCAACACACTGTAAACCCAGTGTGACTCATTCCCACTGACCCTGCATTATGTCTAGCTGGAGCTTTTTAGGTGGAAAGATCACTCCTCGTGGACAGATAAATTCTTTCTGGCATCCTGTTTTTGTTTTCATTGTCCTCTCAGCTTTCTTGCAGATTGTCCGGTCTGCTTCATTCCAGGGCTGAAGGTGAGAGAGAGAATGTGAGGAGGGGGAGGGGGGAGGGTGAAGACCCTTGCAGACAGAGGAGGACAGCAGCAGAGAGCACATGGGGCCTGTGACGCAGCTCCGCTCTCTTCCTGCCATTGTTTCATCTCACAGACCCACATGAGGCTCGATTAGGCTACACCTCCAGACATCTACCCCCTCCTAACAGACCCACTCCTCTAATAGCTGCTCTGCGTTGCTATGGAGACAGAGATATGCCTGCAGATGACTACATCCCCTGCTGAAATGCATTCATAGAGACAATACACACTGAAATCCTGACTGTAAAACAAGCAGAATGTAGAGGCAGTTCACAAGAGAGATCACAAGCGAAATTTTGTAAGATATAGTTTGGTTTTGAGGAACTGATTACTTTTACTTGAGTTTTTATTTATAGATAGATAGATAGATAGATAGATAGATAGATAGATAGATAGATAGATAGATAGATAGATAGATAGATAGATAGATAGATAGATAGATAGATAGATACATAGATAGATAGATACATAGATACATAGATACATAGATACATAGATACATAGATACATAGATACATACATATATACAATGGAACAGCCTTGATTTACACAAGCTGAAAAACAAAGATTCTAGTAAACCCCACATATTATGCAAAGACATTTATTCTTGCACTTGTACTGAATTGTGAGTCATTGACATTGACCAGATAAAGCTGTTTTTATCCTACTTAATGTTGCATTGTTTACTGTAGTTTTTCTTTCTTTTTACAGAATGTTCAACAGAAAAGTTTGCTGTTATTTCATTCAAAATGAATTAACTTCTATTTTTAATTTTGTGAATTATAATAATCCTGGCTCAAAACAAAGAAACACAGAATTTCTCTCTACATTCGTATATGCAGCAATGGTTTACAATAACAATATTCAGATGTGCATGTATTTTAGGGTGTGTGGGATAATGTATTCAGTTCCAAGGACTGGGTCACTATGAATTTATTTGGGTTACAAAATAAGTCTGGATTTCCAAAAGCATGCTGTCAGTACTGAATGTTGTAATAATTGTGCAACCGTACTTCCATCATTTAATCTGGTATGAAAGGCTGGTCTACATGTCTACATTTGGTTTGTTCTACTGATGAGAGGAAAACACTAAGGGCTGTCTGCCTTTTTATTCATATTGCTTTTAAAGTATTTAAAGGTCCAATGTCTAAGGTTCAGGGGATTTGGGAGAAATGTTGCATAATGCTGATTATGTTTTGCAGCCATTACTGAAGATGGTGAGGAATATTCAGTGGGCTACACTCTTCAGTTTTTATACCCAGATGTCACTAAATACCACACACCGAATCTTTAACATGTGCATATGTTTTTAATAATTCATGCATAAAACAAAGATTTATCAGATTAAATATCTCTTCAAAGTGTCAGGTTAAATTACTTCAGATAATACAAATTGATGCTGAAATAGAATTTAATATGGTTAGAAAGGATCAGTTATGCACAAATGCACATTATTATTATTATTATTATTATTATTATTATTATTATTATTATTATTATTATTATTATTATTATTATTATTATTATTATTATTGTTGTTGTTATTGTTAATAATAATAATAATAATAATAATAATAATAATAATAATAATAATAATAATAATAATAATAATAATAATAATAATAATAATAATTTATTAATTTTATTTCATTAATAGAAAATTGGGTCCCCTGAAAAAAAAAGTTTGGAAGACATTGTTACAATGCAAATTTAATTTATTTTATACTTATATTTACATTCAGTTTCTGTATTACGATGTATTTGCACCTACATCTCGGAAAGTCGTTGTGCATGTACCCATGACCAAACAAGCCTGACAAATGACTGATTGAAACACTAGCTGAAGCGTGGAACACTATCTGTCTAATCATCAGGTGTAGCTTCCTTTAGTGAGGCCAAGTTTCCTCCACTGAGTCATTTCACACATGTGAGCTGTTGCCGTTGTTTTTGAATCTTGGTTGTTTCTTTTTCACTCTGTGGTCACTGAAAATATGTTGACGCCCAGGTTTTGCAAGGACTTACTGAGCATACTGACATGTGTGTATTAAGCTGGATTGCTAAGGTCCTTAAGGTCCTCAGCTGCTTTAATGTGGTGGACCTGGGACCAGGGCCAGACATCTGCTGTCCTGCTCACTCTGTCTCACATCAACACACGTGAAACGTGTCCTGCTGATACACTGGACTCTCTTGTAAATACAACCCAACAAACTGTTTGTTTACTGATGTGAAAAAACTCAGTCAACAGTTTGGAACATTTTTGACCATTCTGCGTAAGGTCCAATAGATTGAACATGATGCCTTTCACAGTATATAGTCATACCACATCACTGAATATGATTAAGAGTAAAATCAATTACCCTTTATTAACTAGTATAGTAAAGAGTTAATACATTATAAAAATGTGAATATTATTTACTTAAAAAGTGACAGAACTTTGCTAAATAGATTTAAATGTGAAAAATATATTAATTACAATAGTTAGTATTTAATATTATCAAATTGATTTGAAGGTACATTCAGATTTGCTGGATTTGTCAAATATTTGGTCAGATTTACCAAATATTTCACTGTTGCTACAGTTCATTTCAACTCAATAACATATCACATACGTTTGCAAAAAGAAGCAGCATAAATTGCTTGCAACAAATGAATGTAATGAACCTTAGGTATCCTGTTACAGCAACAACTTTTTGTCACTAAAATCATCATTTACTATCAAATTTTGTTTAAAAAAGAAAAGCCATTTAAAATGACTAAAATCAGTAACTTTCAAATGCGTCAAACTAATCAGTTTTCTTACTCATACAACTCATACGTGTATTCAGTATCATATTCTTAGATTTCTTTTTCTGCTGAAATTCTTTAAACTGTAATCAATGCATAATCTAAATATGGTAAATGGTAATAAATGGACTGAACTTATATAGCGCATTTTCTACACCCTCATGGTGCCCAAATATAGGTAAATCAACTTGATATTGGTTCAAACTACCTTTATTTCTTATGTATAACATTGCATTTGAAACATTTTGTACATTTGACAGTGTCTATGTGAGTGAACAATAAAAGAACAAAAAGGGTTAAAGACATAAAAAGGTCATACCTCAGTTAGATCATAAAAACCCATTAAGGATTCAAACACTGTAATCTATGAAACGATGACGTTTATACTATTGCATCATCTTGCGCACATGTATATAATATAACACATTCTTCTCGTCTGCTTTTAGTTTCCAGAGAAGAGGTTTATCGTAAGAGGGCTGATTACATAAATTTGTCGACAATGGACACTATTCAAACAGGACTAAAATCTCTTGCTATTTTTAACTCTTCTGTCATTCATGGTCATAACCTGCTTTGGGATTAACTCTGATTTAAACTGGGCAACAAAGTATGGTTGGTGGCGGGGCACGAGGTGTGATGACGTTTGATGAGGAATTAAGTGACGTGAGAGGGAAAATGAGAGCAGACAGGAAAACAGAATATTCACAGCTCAAAACTTTAAATATAGTCCTATGCAGAAGTCTTAGTCCAACATTAGGTTTGTTGGTTTAGTAAAGTTCTAATGACCACACATGCATTTCTCAGAGTCTGTATGAAGATATCATCTGGAAATACATGAAGTATGTACAGCAGTAAAAACTAAAGTTTCAAGGAAAAAACAACTTCTATAAACCAAAGTGGTAGAATTGAGTATGACCTCCCTTTGCACTCAACATGTCTGTACTACGTTGATTCAGATAATATGACATTTATTGAATGAATTTTCTGATGTTTTACACCAGGTGTCATTCAGATGTCAGATGCATCTAACTGTTCGTGCTACTTCTTGTCATGGGGTCAAGGGTCACACTAAATAGTGACTTTAATCTTTAGAACACATTTAGTTCAGTTTTGTCTTGTTGTATCTGAAGAAAGGAGAGTGAGAAATAAATATGTGTTCTCATTTAAAGGCTAATTAAACAACAAAGATAATGGTGGTGAAAGACTTTTTCACAGCACAGTACATCTCATCATTTTTACAACTAAAAGAGTCAATAATATAAGCACATCTAAGGGCTCATAAAATGACTAATGAAATGCATTATTTGATTTTTTTTCTCTGAACATTTGTTGGAGGCCATGTGAGACATTTAGAGAAGAAAATCACTTGTTGGACTTCAATGAACATCTGGAAAGTGAGTGGACTTCACACTGCCCTTTGTGAGAGGATGGAAACCACTGGATTTATATTAGACAGTGTGTTGTACTTCAAAAGCTTGTCTTATTGTCTACTCTATGAAATCTTCATCTGAGTAGTAACTAAAATTGTCGGACAAATGTAATGGCGTAAAGAGTCCAATAACTGTCTCCGAGATGTCATAGAGTAGAAGAATAAAGTTACATAAAATAGAAATCTTCAAGTTCAGAGAGGATAGTGGGGTCAGTGCACAGACACACCACGCATCAAATATACAGTAACACAGCAATGGTTTTCCAAATGTGTGTCGTTTTCTCTCTACGCATCATTTTTTCCAGTAGATTCAGTAGAGAGTTAAAAAGTCAGTGTGAACTCTTTATGCATTAATTTAGTGTAGTTTATTCTAAACCACTGCTGCAATGCCAAGTAAATCCCAGAGCATGTTTTCTGTTTTATTCAACAGTTCATACCAGCTGTTGTTCAGCGGTTACTATAGTTAGTAGAAGCTGTATGGAAGGAAAATGCTACTTCAAGGACTACTTTGCTGATGTAAAGGAACTGAAGAGAAACACAACATCAGCGCCCCTCTGTGTTTTAACTTGGGCACTACAGAAGATTCACATGAAATCCAGTCATCTGAGATTCATTCATTAATTTCATTTTATTTCATTCACGATTGTGCATTTCATCAGTAAACATTCAATAATCATCAAGTAAACAAACATGTACACACCCATGCTCGAAAAGGAGTAGGATGAAGAAAATCTTATATTTCCTGTCCCCTTCTAAATAATAATAATCTTAATGGTTAGCTACACACAACTAGCTATAAAATCATACTGTATAAAGTCAGACAAATCAAACTAAATACATCCAAAGATAGTGCAAAATGAATACAAAAACAAGTGCAAAACTACATGTCCAGAAAGTACAAAACATAGGTAATAATATACCTGACGAAATGATGCAAAAACATTATACCAGACCAAAATAAGTAAATAAATATGTCACATGATGCAAAACAAATACGAAGCAAAATGTAAAACTTCTAACTGTTCATATAATCTCATTATTCTTTCTTTATACACTTTTTTCAGTTGGAATATGTTTTTACAGTCCTTCAGCTCATTATAAAGAGAATTCCAGAGTTTAACACCCACCACTGATACACACATCTGCTGTCCGTGCACACTGGTGCTTGAAATGACCTTTCCAGAAAATATTGTTACAGTCTGTAGGTTAAAGCGGTTGGAAGAATAGGAAGCTTTGAAAAAGTAACATTTTAGATTAGTCCAAAACTTTCGGAAGACTCCAAATTTGCAATTCTAAATATGGATGTTTTCAGACAGAACAAGAACAGTCAGTATCTGTAAATTTAGCAACAAGGCAGTAAGCACAGTCCAGCTCAAGTGGATGTCTCAATTATCTTCCCTCTGTTTGACATACATAACATGAAGCTTCACCTCCAGTTTGTTTAAAAAAAAAAAAAAAAAAAAAAAAATTTAATTGTTTAGTTTTGTTTTGTTTTTACATTACTGCAGTTTCAGATTTTTATTTTTTTTTGTAAATAAAAATAAAAAAGTAAATTCAGTTCCATTCAGCAACTTTAAAACTTTTATAATATTTTCACTACAACTTTGGTCACCCCCCCACAACCTTCCTGAGGACTAAGTGGTTTGGAAAATGAATGAATAAATGAACTTATGTGGCATTTCACAAGGTGAATAAATGAATGTGGAATAACATGAGTTAAAGAATCACATAAGTATCTACAGGAAACAAACCATTCATATGATGGCAAATTGCCATGAGCATCAATAAATTTTAAAATATGATTTATATCCTCTAGAAACAGAAAATTCCTGATTAAAAAAAAAAAGATGTCTTTGTTTATGTTGTATATGTAATTTGCCAGATCAGCCACTAGATAGAGCTCTTGGATTTCTTAAAGCTGCAGCTGTTAACACGAAGAAATGTAAGAGGAAATTATTTCATCAGAATTTACAGAAGGGGAAACCATTCGTGATTTTTGCAACAAATCAACAAAATACAAAAGCATCTCTCAGATTTAATGATTTACAGGAGCAGATCTAGATTGAACATTTTGATTCCCATTTCATTAAAAACCACTTTAATTGCAAACACATTTTAGGAATGGCTGTGGCTTGCAGGAATAACTGGTCAAGGACAGAGAGTCACACCAGCGGTTTGGAACAACTCTATTAGTTGTGGAAACTGAAAGATGGTCAATACAGATTGATCAGTATATTCATTTCTTCAGTCATTTCAATTGTCCTCTGTGTTTGGTCATTGTAGCCTCCATGTCTTTGGGGTCCAGCTTATTCACATTTCAGTGGTGTGTGTGTGTGTGTGGTGTGTGTGTGTGTGTGTGTGTGTGTGTGTGTGTGTGTGTGTGTGTGTGTGTGTGTGTGTGTGTGCGTGCGTGCGTGTGTGTGTGTGATAAGAGTAGATTCTCATGTAAATCTGCACAGTCAGTGTGTGTACTCCATCTGAAACCCCAGTCGAAGCCTCACTGCAGAGTCAGACCGCAGCATGCCTCCAGCAGAGTGAATTACCCCTCTGCTGTTATTGTTGCTGGGTGTTTTAGGGTTTGGAAAGCTGCTGTATCATTTGTGCTCACACTAAAATAGAAATAGAAACAATAACTGCAAGAACTGCAAGGACTTCATGGTCATGAGCTTTACAGAGATTTATATTTTAGGAATTTACAGCCACTATCATGGTGACATTTATACAGCAGGAAATAGAGACTACAGGAAAATTATTTTTATTGCTGCTAATTCTGACAAAGAGGGGGACATGATGTCCCCACAGAGGAGTCACTTGGTTCATTGTCAGAGCCTCAGTTAAAATGCATAGCTTTAATTCCAAGCTGCTTTACAGTTCCAGCTAAACATCGGACAGTGCAATGAAATAGACAATAAAAGAACATAAAGTACCAGAATCTGAAATATTAGTCTGGTCCAATGGCAACCAAATCAAATATGTAACATCCATTCAGCCTTTGCATAGTTATGAAACAATACATGCATTCTAAACTCAAATTCATCGAAAAGGTTACAAGAGAATACATGCTATAGATGGATGAAATGGTCAGGATGCCATTTAAGAAAAAAATTGTTGGGAAAACTTGTACGATGATAAAGGAAGAATGGAAGTTCTGGCCCACCGTCTTGCACTACCAAGTTTTTATTGAATATTTGAGAAGACTTCACTTTGCTGGTTCATACTAGAGGGTCTAGCATTAATCTGCATCATCATCATCATCATCTCCATCTCTATGTCTGAAGTTAACTGTGCAACAGAATAATTTCCCGTGAACTAAAAATGCAGAGAAGACAGAACAAACACTCTAAACACTGCCGTTAACAGGAACTTTTTTGCATTCGTAGCAGTCACCACCGGGAAGGGTGAGTGCAATTAACAGCTTCACCACTAGGTGTCACAATATCACACACTTAACCTTTTATTAGTTAAATTTTGCAGATGCTTTTTGGTAGTTCAACTATTTTCCAAGGGAAGTTATTTAAAGCGTTCTGCCAATTTTTTTTTTTTTTTTTTTTTTTTTTTTTTGTAGTTATACTCAAACTACAGAATGTTTGTATCTGCACTGTAATTGATCAGCCATGTCCCCTTATTTATTTATTTATTTATTTATTTATTTGTGGTACAAACTTAGGCAGCATTTTTTTTTTTCTGCTTTTTTTTTTTGTGTATTTTGGTAATGTCAATTAGTTGGGGTTTTTTTTCACATCACAATCCTTTTTTTTTTCAATCCTTTTTTTTACAAAGTTGCACTGCCATATAACCAAATGAAGTTGCTCTCAAGGATGGCGTTACTGTTGTTCACCTCAGTGTGAAGTACTTGGTAGAGCTATTTATGCTTTCAAATATTTTCTTCAATGCAGGATCAAAGCAACTGAAAGACGGTCCTTCACCTTTTACCACCAGAAGCTTTCATGCTCTTCTTATAATCACAGACAGACACTACTCATATTCCTTTGTTAGTCCAGTATCTTACATATCAAGATACAGTGAATGACAATGTTGTTGTGCTGCATATTAGTAACATAAGAGAAAAAAACAGAACATAGTGGTTAAATGAATAAATAAACTGTCCAAAATCAAAGTCATCTGTCTTTTGCTCTCGGGTGGCTTTGTTCCAGCTCCTAAATTCCCTTCAACTTAGACATCAGCAGTATGCAAATACCCTTACAGTCAGTCTGCTCTTATTTGTGAACCTTCTTTCCTGGAACCATAATAATGACACAATTTTTTCACCCCTCACCAGAATTGCTTGCACAGCAGAAGCTTTGCAAAATAAATAGATAAATAAATCTACCAATTTTGAATTTCTAAGACTGCAAAAATGTCATCAGGGGAGTTCAGGTTTGTAGGTCAGCGGATGGTGTAATGTTTCTTTCAGAGAGTTGTTGGAGATAAATGTGTGCAGTGAAATATCTTCCCTCCCACTTTAATACGATGGCCAAAAAGAGCCGGTGGTGGAGATTTATTTTCACTACAGAATGCATAGAAATCCTCCACTTTTCTCAGAGCCATTCCCACTTCCAGAGGAGTTGCCCATAAACCTGAGAGGCAGTAAAATATATTTACCATCCCTGAGTGTGATGTTCTGTGAGAGTAACCAAAGGCGACCGATGAGTTACACACAATTATATCCTTTTTCATCCATCTCCTTGTGCTCACGTTGACGCTTTTCGCAGTTCATCAAAACCTTCACCTGTACGTCTGTTTATTGAAAAATATTCCAGCCCGTGGAGACATCCTCTTGAGGTTTTAGTGGAAATTCGACAGCAGACACTATTACTTTTCCCTGCCAGCAGAGTGTTGGCAGAATGAGCTGAGAGACAACATGTGCACCTGCCATTTGCAACTGTCACATTTGCATCTCTATGAAGCATATGCACCAATCTAAGTACACACACATATGCTTCACACAATACTGCAGTGCATCCTTTATTTTCTTTGGTTTTAGTTCAGGATCATGGACTAGCTCTTTCTGCTTGATTGTTTTTATGTCTAAAATACATATGACAGAAGCAGTTCTTAGAGATGCTTTTCCTACCGTACGGCTGGGAGCTTTAGCTGACTTTAATGGGTTACAATTGTCAGAGTAAAATGCATAGCCAATTTAAGCAGCTGGATTGGCCCAATTAAAACAGAAGGAGATGATAGGTTCACCTCAGTAAGTTAACTGTTAAATCTGGTGACACATCCAGGTGTAGCCTTGACTTCATCTGTTGAAAGCCAGGATAGGTGACCCTCATGAGGACTAAATGGTTTGGAAAAGGAATAAAAGAATGAAAACAGAGAGAGTGTTCTCCTGGGAGAGTGACCCCACCAGAGCCTTGCAAAGTGGAGAGATGTATTAGTTGTAAAAACTTTAGCAAGATAAAAACATGAGACAAAACTGATGTAAAACATGCAACAACATCAAACAATTCAAAAAAGATTATATATATCTATATATCTATATATATATATATATATATATATATATATGTGTGTGTGTGTGTGTGTGTGTGTGTGTGTGTGTGTGTGTGTGTGTATGGACGTAACTGGGGGGGCACAGGGGACACGTTATAGTAAACAAAGACACGTCAAACACTAGGACCAAGCGGAAAACCGCCGCTCAAGCTGAAGCCTGTTTCCCTTAGTTTAGACCGCCCACAAGCTCCTCGATTGGCTCTGCTGTTTCTTGTATGATTGGCCGTTCCCGCTGTCACTCCATCAGGTTGTAAACAGCGCCTGGACTTAAACACCGGTTTGCTAGTTGGCCTTCGTGTTAATCTGCCGCTTGAAATTGTTGCTAACATGTTGGGTGTTTGTCCTGCCTGGGTCACGTCTGCTAGACTGATTATAATATCAGAGGTTTTATTTACTTTAACGTTTGAATCGGTGCCCGCGCGCCCACACGTGTACGTGTTTGTTTGTGTGTGTGTGTGTGTGTGTGCGTGCGTGCGCGCGCGCGCGCGTTTGGTAATTAGGCGCAGCCAGGATGTCCAAAAAAAAAAAAAAAAAGACAGACAGTCAACATAAGAGACCTCTTTAGAAGTCAAAGTGTGCCCTGCATGGGTGGATATGGAATTTGCATCCTCTGAACTCTCTCTTCATTCCCTGGTCTGATCCCAGCTCCTGTTGACTGCCCCTAACTTTACCTCAGACTCAGTGGTAACTAACTCTGTCAAAATCTGGATTCAAATTAGGAAAAGCCTAGGCCTCCATAGGGCCTCAGAACTTTCCCCCATTGTTTACAATCACCAGTACCCTCTTGCACTGATTTGACTTTTCGGATTTGGTTTGACAAAGGGATATCTACATTTAAAGACCTTTTCAACCAAGGGACTTTTATGTTAGTTTACTCTCAAAGACATTTGACTTGCCTGAAGTGCATCAATTTCATTTTTTTCTGATAAGGCACTTTATTTAGAATCAAAACCCCAAATTCCCTAGTCAACCCCCAGAAACTCTGGTTGATTCATTATTGGCTCTTGGTCAGGGGCAATTCTAGGATCAGAGGTTTAGGGGTGCTGAGCACCAGAGTGCTGGCTGGCCAAGCAAGAGAAATTTCACTGTTTTGTACATTTTAATGCAATTTCGGACCATCGTTCCCACATTTGTGAAAGAAAGGCATAACATTTTTTGGCTAAGAGAAACTCTGTGACTAAACCATCAAATCTCATAAAAGTTACTTAAATGCTGAGCCACAATAAAAGAGGAATGGATTGGAATCATAAAAGAGATATACCCTAACCCTAATTTCTGTTGGAAGACAATCCTCCATTTTTGATACAGCAGCTCCTCAATATACATCTACGAGAGAATGGGTTTAACTCCGGAAGAATATTAGTCTCAGAGCAACCAGATCTACTTCAAACACTGTCTGTACATGACAATACATTTACTTTACAGGTTCTATCAGTGGAACATTTTTAAATCTGTTGTATAAATGTACATAAACCAATATATATGCAGAATAACACTTTATCGTATACTGTCAAAACATAACAAAGATCATTTCTAAAAAAAAAAAAAAACGTAGACCAGTGTATATGTTAAGTGTCTCTGCTCCTCTCTCTTTCTTTGTGCTATAACCAAAAGGCAAATAACCAACAATGTGTTAATCTAATAAGAGATATAAACTGGTACATTTATCCAGCTTACAACATCACTGTAATAGAATATTTTGTTGCTGTGGAAAATGAGGTTACACAAGTTGATCTTACATTCTTACCTGAATCTGGCTCTTTTTTTTTTTTTTTTAGGAAAAAAAAAAAGACAATTGTATGTTCATGATGAGGCTGGCTGTTTGCACACACACATGCACACACACACAAACACACAATAGGGGTTCATGGGCATCCAGTCAGTTAGCCAGTCAGATAAAGACAGTAGCACCTTGCACCCCCCAAAATGGGCTAAAAACGCCCATGCTCTTCATCCTGAACAAAAGCGGCTAATTTCTAGCATTTACTACCTTTTAAATTCCTCTGTTGACAACCCAGCATCTGGACCCAAGGACTCTTTGGAGCTTGAGCATGGAATCACACTGCCTGATGATTACTGGCAACAAGTCTTACAGTTCATTCGCTCCTCTTCAATCTGTGCGAGACACGGTCTCCTACGATGTAAAGTTGCACACAAAGCTCACTACACTAATTTGAGGGTGTCTTGGATTTACCCCAGTGTATCTGACTCTAACAGGTGCAAACAATCTACAGCCGATCATTCCCATATGTTCTGGTTCTGTCCCAGGCTTCACACATTTTGGTCTGAAATCTTCAAAACTCTTAACACAGCATATGACACTACTATCTCTCCTGATCCTCTGCTGGCTCTGTTTAGTAACCCCCTGCAGCCTTTTACCTCTAAAGTCACACAGACTGTTCTGGCCTTTGGCCAGGCGTCTCATACTCCTCAACTGGAAACACTTTCTACCTCCATCTCATAGCAGGTGGTGAAAGAGCTGTTACTGTCCAGGAGACTTGAAAAGCTTAGATTTTCCCTCAATGGCTCCTTAAAGTCATTTGAAAAAACTTGGAGACCTCTCTTAAGTTATAGTGAAACCTTGACATCTCTGCCTGATTGTGATGACTGACCCCCCCCCTCCCCCACACTTATTTATTTCAATATTTTTCTTATTTAGGTTTATGTCTTAGGTTTTCTATACTGTTCACATGTTTTTGGATTTACATCGAGAATTTTCTTCTTTCGGGTAGGGTGGGATTGTGGGAGGGATAAAAAGAAAAAATGAAAGAATGGAAGTCTTCTCTGTCACATTGCACTGTCATGTTGTTACCTGTGAAATTGCTTCCAATAAAGAAAGTTAATTAAAAAAAAAAAAAAGAAGTCAAAGTGAAGTTACTCAAAAGAATGCATTACATCCATCCTGCAACACCTTCACTGGCTCCAATAAAGCAGTGTATCCACTTCAAGATCCACCTCATCAATTACAAAGCTCTCAATAATCATGTAAAGTGTCTTTGAGTTTTATTGTAAGTGCTGATAAATAAAATGTATTATTATTATTATTATTATTATTATTATTATTATTATTATTATTATTATTATTATTATTATTAACTGTAAAGCCTCAACAATGCAGAGATTAAAAAAAAGTTCCTATTAAATGCCAAGAGACACACTTCTGATAATTTTTTATTAATTATTTTCATGTATTATTTGTGTGTTGAAAGGCAGCAACTGTTTAAAAAAACACCAAGAATTAAAGTTTTAGGGAAAAATACAATAAAACCTTGGATTACAAATGTGATTTTATACATCCATACTCATGATAATTATGAAACTAAGTTTTTTTCCTCAGACTATAACCATACTATCAAAATCTTTGATTGCTGCATCCCAGATTGTTCCACCTTTTATGTCATGCATCAATATATTTTTGTCAGATAGTAGAGATGACAGATAGTAGAGATGAGGAAGAAGATACAGGAGGAGAGGCTGGATTAGATATAAGGTGGTGATGAGGTATATTCAGGTAAATGAGGTCTGTTTACCACATATTCCAAAAATAAGTGTAAAATTGGTGGTACTGATTTGGAGTGAAGTTGACTAACAAGGTGAAACACAGAAGTGGTTTTCTACATGTTTTACCACCACTCAAACCACAAATGGAACAGTAAGCGTAAAAGTAACAATAGAAAACTAGAAGAACTACTGGAAAACACAGTGAACTGAAAGAGTTTGAGTTGAGTTGGGCACTGTTCAAGCACTTCTGCCCCCCCGCACACACACACCAACACTCAAGCCACGTGTGTGTGTGTGTGTGTGTGTGTGTGTGTGTGTGTGTGTGTGTGTGTGTGTCTGTGTGTGTGTGTGTGTGTCCTGCCTCTGAAATCAAAATTTCATCCATGTATACAGTACAGGCCAAAAGTTTGGACACACCTTCTCATTCTTTGCATTTTCTTTATTTTCATGACTATTTTCATTGTAGATCCTCACTGAAGGCATCAAAACTATGAATGAACACATGTGGAATTATGTACTTAACAAAAAAGTGTGAAATAACTGAAAACATCTCTTATATTCTAGTCTCTTCAAAGTAGCCACCCTTAGCTCTGATGACTGCTTTACACACTCTTGGCATTCTCTTGATGAGCTTCCAGAGGTAGTCACCTGAAATGGTTTCCTAACAGTCTTGAAGAAGTTCCCAGAGATGCTTAGCACTTGTTGGTCCTTTTGCCTTCACTCTGCGGTCCAGCTCAACCAAACCATCTCGGTTGGGTTCAAGTCTGGTGACTGTGGAGGCCAGGTCATCTGGCGCAGCACTCCATCACTCTCCTTCTTGGTCAGATAGCCCTTACACAGCCTGGAGGTGTGTTTGGGGTCATTGTCCTGTTGAAACATAAATGATGGTCCAACTAAATGCAGACCGGATGGAATGGCATGTCACTGCAGGATGCTGTGGTAGCCATGCTGCTTCAGGTTGCCTTTAATCTTGAATAAATCCCCAACAGTGTCACCAGCAAAGCACCCCCACACCATCACACCTCCCCCTCCATGCTTCACGGTGGGAACCAGGCATGTAGCATCCATCCGTTCACCTTTTCTGCATCGCACAAAGACATGGCGATTGGATCCAAAGATCTGAAATTTGGACTCATCAGACCAAAGCACAGATTTCCACTGGTCTAAGGTCCATTCCTTGTGTTTCTTGGCCCAAATAAATCTCTTGTGTTTGTTACCTCTCCTGAGCAGTGGTTTCCTAGCAGCTGTTTGACCATGAAGGCCTGATTCACGCAGTCTCCTCTTAACAGTTGTTGTACAGATGTGTCTGCTGCTAGAGCTCTGTGTGGCATTCATCTGGTCTTTAATCTGAGCTGCTGTTAATTTGCGATTTCTGAGGCTGGTGACTCGCATGAACTTATCTTCAGCATCAGAGGTGACTCTTGGTCTTCCTTTCCTGGGGCAGTCCTCATGTGAGCCAGTTTCGTTGGAGCGCTTGATGGTTTTTGCAACTGCACTTGGGGACACATTCAAAGTTTTTGCAATTTTCCGGACTGACTGACCTTCATTTCTTAAAGTAATGATGGCCACTCGTTTCTCTTTACTTAGCTGATTGGTTCTCGCCATAATATGTATTCTAACAGTTGTCCAGTAGGGCTGTCAGCTGTGCATCAACCTGACTTCTGCACAACACAAGTGATGGTCCCAACCCCATCAATAAGGCAAGAAATTCCACTAAGTAACCCTGATGAGGCACACCTGTGAAGTGGAAACCATTTCAGGTGACTACCTCTGGAAGCTCATCAAGAGAATGCCAAGAGTGTGTAAAGCAGTCATCAGAGCTAAGGGTGGCTACTTTGAAGAAACTAGAATATAAGAGATGTTGTCAGTTATTTCACACTTTTTTGGTAAGTACATAATTCCACATGTGTTCATTCATAGTTTTGATGCCTTCAGTGAGGCTCTACAGTGAAAATAGTCATGAAAATAAAGAAAATGCGAAGAATGAGAAGGTGTGTCCAAACTTTTGGCCTGTACTGTATATATTAGGGCTGGGCAAGTTAACGCATTATTACCACGTAAACGTATTCATTAAATAACGCCAACAATTTTTTTTATCTCATGTTAATGCCGTTTTATTCTAACTCATATTATTCTGCCCCTGCTTGTGTGTGTGTAGTGATTAGCTCTGCAGATAGACAACAGGTTTCCCAAGAAAAGCCGGACGCCCAAAACTTCTCTCCAAATCTTTTACTTGAGACTCACTTTAAAACTGCTACATACAAACAAAATATGTCTCAGTTCTGTTCATTGCCTTAGTACATTTACATGTCATTCAATGATTAGCCTTTACAGATTAACTTAAGATTTACAACGTCTTTTTATCCAGCAACAAAGGTTCATGTCAGAGATATTTTATACTATTCATTCTTACAACAACTGAACGTGAAATATTAACAGGCAAATGTTTATCAGGCCATACAAACAGAGTGAAAGACACGTGTCTGTTAGTTCCTTCTTATGTCTGAACTGGCTACGGGAACACCGCAAGGACAAAATATACGTTAGTGCAATTTGTTCCAACCACTAGAGGGCCCCCTTTGCTTGCTTTGAACAACTGAACATCACATATTATGGGCTTATTAGTATTAGTACTTATTAGTGGGCTTAAGACTCCTGTCAGTCACTCACAGCCGGAAATAAACTGGTGTGGACATAAACATGGAGAAAAGTACCAGTCTTTTACATGGACATTTTAATTTTAAATGTCTTCAGATGGTGGGGTTGAGAAGGCCAAAGTCGTTTGGAAGCACTGCAATGTGGAATTATTTTTTATCACTGGAGTACTTCGAGTCTGAAATATCACTTAAAGGCAATACACACTGTTGATGCCAGCAACCCCCCCCCCCCCCCCCCCATATAACTATGCGATTAATTGTGATTAATCTCAGAAATCCATACGATTAATTGCAATTAAAAATTTAATCGCTGCGCAGCACTAATATATATATATATATATATATATATATATATATATATATATATATATATATATATATATACACACACACACACATATATATATATATATGGGTTAAATTCAAAGGTCATCAAAACAGAGAGAACGGGGGGAGATATATAACAAATCATAAAGCTGTCTAGCACACTGAACGTACTCTGCTGGAATAAGGCTGAATATTTCCTTTTTCAGTAGTATTTGTCATTCTACGTTCCTCTGCTATCTGCAGGTTGTCATGTTGAAAGCTTCCCTCCCCACATAAAAGAGCAACAACTGCCAAGCTCCAACTACAACCTGCAAATAGCAAAATTCGACAAAGATATCTTTTAATGTGTCATTTTCTTTGGAGGGAACTTATTTCTTTCAATACTTAATATTCTTCCTTGTCTTCCTCATGCATATGTTCCCCCTAAACACCTTCTCTCCCAACATTATTTTGCAAATGTAATTCTGCTGCATCCTGCCCCAAGGACTGGCCAAAAATCATAGATGGTTCCAGACTAATCTGAAGCACCGTCATAGCACTAAATAGGGTTGAGGTAACTGACTTCATTGTAAATGTAGCTTTTACATTTTACCTATCCTAATACAGATACAGCACCTAGTATTAACTTAAGCATTAGCACATTGTAAACCGTAGGGGCAGTGAGCTGCCATTGAAGGCGCTTGGGGACCAACTCCAGATCTTCATCAGCATCATGGTCAGGGGCACTGGCAGAAGAATTAACATATTTACCTGTATGTAATGGCAGGGGAAACTGGAGGGCCTGAAGGAAACTGGGCAGCAAGAAAAAAAGATTTCTCAGACCCAGTGCTTGGATGATTGACTGAATTGTTTCACTTGTCAGTTGGTAATGATGTTTTGCTGCCTGGTTAATATTTTTGTCAGAGTAGCAGAGATAGTGATTACAGGTCATCTATTTCAATATTCCACCTAACTGAATTCATTATTGCAATTCATGACATTTTATAAATGTGGGCCTATAACAGACATAAAAATGGATTATCTAGGCCTGTGCTGAAAAAGTTTTGATTAGATAAACCCATATTAATTCAGTGTGTAGACCAACCACTGGAGCAGGAAGGAGGCTTGTAGTTTGCCATTATGATATATTTCAGTCTTTTTTTCAGTTTGTTTCATTTGAATCTCCCTTTTCCCCTCACCTTTTGCCATTTCACCACTGTAAAAAACAATATTTTCTTAATCGGTTTTGCCTGGTTAAATACGGGTTAAATAAAATAAATAAGAGTTGTGTTGAATGACCTTGTTGGGAAAAAAAAGGCAAAATTATGATTTTTTTCATCCATTCTCACGGAAAAATTTTTGAATTTTTCCAATACTGTTACGTTTAATCTGCTGAGTCCACTTTCAGTCTTCGTGCACAGATGATTTCACATTTCTACAACTCATCTGTAGGAGTTGGATGCCGGGTCATGACTGTCTATGAAGGTTTTGTTAAGAAGAAAATGTGAGCGTAGAGAAACTTTCTGCAGAAGACTGTGACACACAAAAGGTGTCAAACTGTTCAGTGAAAGGCAGCAACTGCAGGGAATGAACACTGAAATACTCGTTTTTGAGTTGAGGGAAGCGTTATGAAAAAGGATTGTTCAGGGTCCAGAGTTTTTCAGAAACAGAGGCAGATAAAGCGTTATGCTTGGCAGTAGTGGAAAGTAACTGAATTAACACAAATACACTATTTAGGTACAATTTTTAGGTAGCCTACTTGTACTTTTCTTAGGTATTTGTTGGAACTGTACATGACTATATACTAATACTATTTACTTGACACTAAAACTGTCACAACGGGGGGGAAAAGAGGACTCAAATGCACAGTACTGAAGGGAAAAAATAACAAGTTTATTTAACAAAAATTAAAACAGCACAACGGGAAAACAAAACCTAACACAAAATCTGGGAAAGAGTCCGTAGAGGAAGACGGGTGGAAAAAAAATACACAAAACCTGAGTCAGAGTCCGTAGAAAAGATGAACAAATGTCCGGGTTATGGAGAGAAATGGACCAGCGCTGCATGGCTGCAAACCAAAGCCTTAAATAGGCCGGAGATAATTGGCTGCAGCCATGCAGCGCTAGCAGGTGAGTCAGATGAAAGAAATCAGGAGAAACTGAGGGTCATACAGACACAGGTCCATCACCAAAAGGGAGGAGCTGAGAGTCACACAGGCACAGGTCCATGACCAAAAGGGAGGAGCTGAAAATCACATAGGCACAGATCCTGACAAAAACTCACTACAGTCTACAGGCAAATTGCACTTTATATCCCTACACTACAGCTTTATTTTGATTTTAGAACAAGATTTTAAACAACAGATAACATGACAAGTTTTCAAAGTTATAGAACAATTTTATAGAACAATCTTTTTTTAATTATTATTATTTCTGATACATGAGACTGACTTAAAACATAGAATAAAATAGAAAAATAGGATATCAACCCTAACTTTAACGTTGCCTACATCAGTGGTAATTACATCCTGTGTTCATAGTTTTCAGACAAGTGACCATGGAGACCCTGCAGGGCAAAAACACTCTTGTTGTTGTTTTTAATAAATTTCCAAAAATTTCAGACAAACTTTTTTCAGTTTGTCATTATGAGGTATGGAATATGGCTGTAACACAAGAAAATGTTTAAAATGCAGTGGTACTGTGAATACTTTCCCAGTGGACTGTAACATCTATTTCAAACCACAACTACTTAGATCAGTGGTTCCCAACCTTTTTTGGCTCATGACCCCATTTTAACATCACAAATTTCTGGTGACCCCAGACTTTCAAAACAGAGACTTTGGTTGTTTGTTTTTTTTGTTGTTGTTTTTTTTGCTAAAATTAATTTGTTTTTGCAAATAAACATTAATTTTAGACAACATTTAGGCTATATAATATATATTCTTATGGATGGAGGCAGAAAAGCCAGTTTGAGATTGCTGCACAAAGTGAGAATTTTATTTTCCTTGGTCAGGATATGTACAGTCAGTCCAGCTTGTATTTCCAAGGCTCCAAATTAATACTGAACAAACAATAACTCAACCTATGAATTATGAAAGAGCTGCAGCATCTTAAACCAACCACAATGAACATTTGAAAGATAAACAGAACCACAGTGCTTCAGTTTCTGCTTCACAGTTTGTCATGTCTTTTATGTACTGGGATTGTCTCTATTAACTCACCATATATTTTTTCAGTAATTTTTTTTTTTTTTTGATTTTCACCAATTACTAGAAATTTCAGGCGACCCCATTAGAATTCCAGGCGACCCCACGTGGGGTCCCAACCCCAAGGCTGAAAAACACTGACTTAGATCATCTCTCATAAGAATTAAAATGAATACAGACCTGATCAAAATCTTAAGACCAGTTGAAAAATAGCTAGAATTTACCTTTTGCATTTTTGGATCTTAATGAGGTTGTAAGTAGAGCTACAATATACAAAAGCAAGAAGGGGGAGTGAGACAAAAAGCACTTTGAAAAAGTAATTTATTGAAAACAACAAGTAAACTGAAATAGGCTGTTTATCAGCTGATCAAAAGTTTAAGACCATCGCTCAAAAAATTACAAAAAACTCGCCAAACCAGAACAAAAAATTTTCTCAGTAGGACTCAGTAATGAGTAGCTCCACCGTTCTTGTTAATCACTTCAAAAATTCGTTTGGGCATGCTTGATGCGAGTGTTTCCAGGAGGCTGGTGGGAACATTGCTCCAAGTGGTGAAGATGGCTTCACGAAGGGCATCAACTGTGTGGAACTGATGGCCATTTTTATAAACTTCCCTTGCCATCCATCCCCAAATGTTCTCTATGGGATTTAAATCAGGGGAACATGCGGGATGGTCCAAAAGACTGATGTTATTCTCCCTGAAGAAGTCCTTCGTCAAGCGAGCTTTGTGAACTGCAGCGTTGTCCTGTTTTTAAACCCAGCTGTTACCACACAGACGAGGGCCCTCAGTCATGAGGGATGCCCGCTGCAACATCTGCACGTAACCAGCCGCCGTTTGACGACCCTGCACCACCTGAAGCTCCAGTGTTCCACTGAATGAAAAAGCACCCCAGATCATGATGGACCCCCCTCCACTGTGGCGGGTAGAAAACATCTCAGGTGGGATCTCCTTGTCATGCCAGTAACGTTGGAAGCCATCTGGACCGTCAAGGTTCAATTTTTTCTCATCAGAGAATAAAACTTTTTTCCACCTTTCAGTGTCCCATGTTTGATGCTCCCTGGCAAAGTCTAAACGGGCAGTTTTGTGGCGTTGTAGGAGACAAGGTCTTTGAATTCGTTTTTTGTTTTTGAAACCCTTTTCCCACAGATGCCGTCTGATGGTTATTGCGCTGCAGTCGGCACCAGTAAGGGCCTTAATTTGGGTCGAGGACCGCCCTGTGTCTTGACGGACAGTCAATCGGATCCTCCGGCTCAGCGCAGGTGTAATTTTTTTGGGTCTACCACTTGACTTTTTTGTTCCATAATGCTCAGGATCTGTCAAAAAATTTAGAATGACTGTCTTACTGCATCCAACCTCAGCAGCAATGGCACGCTGCGAGAGGCCTTGCTTATGCAGCTCGACGATCCGACCACGTTCAAGAAGAGAAAGCTTCTTAGCTTTAGCCATCAGGAGGGCATGACCATGTGAATGCCCGACAGAAAATGAGAATTTTGAGCAGATTTTGGCTTTTATAGCCTGCGGTCTTAAACTTTTGATCAGCTGATAAACAGCCTATTTCAGTTTACTTGTTGTTTTCAATAAATTACTTTTTCAAAGTGCTTTTTGTCTCACTCCCCCTTCTTGCTTTTGTATATTGTAGCTCTACTTAAAACCTCATTAAGATCCAAATGTACAAAAGGTAAATTCTTGCTATTTTTCAACTGGTCTTAAGATTTTGATCAGGTCTGTATATGGGATATATTCTGTACACCTATACCACCCTCACCACTGTATTTAATTAGTAGAAACAGTAAAGTCCACTACTAGAGCTGCACTTTAAGGCTGTTGACATACAGCAGGTCCAGCTCAGATCTTGGTCTTAAGATTAGGTCATTAAATTCAATATGTGGGGCAGTAGAACCAACAGGCATTCTGGTCAGGATAATACAATCACTTATGACACAAATCTAATACAAACATGTTTTCAGTATCAGGTCAACAGTATGTATCATTTTAATATGTTTCTATTTACAGTCTATTTCTGTAAATGATGGACTACAAATAATAACAAAATAATGTAGCACAATGTAACGTAGCATATAACAAAACAAAACATACATGAGCATGCATGAATGTTCAATATTGTACATTTCATATGCAACACTCGTAGTAGTTTCCAACTTTTTTAGTATTTGACATTTTACAAAAATGTTTTCAGGCTAACAATTCACATATCCATGTTTCTTTTTCAAATATTTTTCCCCACTAAATTTCTTACATACTTATACCTATATCAATAAATGATCAAATGATTTAATATGTCACCAAAACTCGAAGACAAAGGAACCAACTGAAAACTGGCATGTGTCTCAAAAACTTTTCTTATTTCCTCATTAATCATCTGTAGTGTCCCTGTTAATAAAACTGGATGTAAAGTTGTTCACTCTAGTTTTTCCACCCACAAAAACAACATTAACAATGTTTATAAGATTGATCATTCAGTATTTATTAACTGATGGTGCCATATATAATATTATATCAGTCAGAGAGGTCAAACCTATACTTTTACTCAACACGTTTCCATTTTGCTGCTAATACCGGTACTTAGGCACTCATAGGATTTTCCATCCAGGACTTCTACTTGTATTGGAGTGTTTCTACATTGTACTACTGGCACTGGTCTTATTAGTCTACTTCTATGAATAGAGAGCTAAGATCATGGTTTCCACAGTAACAATCAGAAACACATGGCTGATAATTGGTGGTTTGATGACCATTTTCTATAGCAAGTAAAATGAAGGGAAAGACTTTTAGAAACCACAGTAATTCTTATGAGGAGATCATGTGTCATATTCATTTGCTCATCATGGAAACTGTCTCCCGTGACCTTATGAAAAGTGAGCAGGTTTCTCTCCCCAAATCATTTCACAGTAGGCAAAATGTGCAGAACAGAACACAGCAAACAGGAAAAACATTACAACCACACCAGTCATCAAGGATTCTCAGTGTAAACCCAGTTATTGTATTGAGAGCTCTATCTATTCTAACCAAAAGAGTCAAGTCAATAAAAAAACAGCTGGTACTTAAACTACAGTTTGATAAATAACAGTTTGATTGATACACACTTGGTTGCGTATAAGTTTAAAGTGGCTGTTAATAACAGCATCGATGTGCTAATTCATTAAATAGACGGATTTGACAACATCATTGCTCATTTGGCACTGATCCAGTCTTCACCAGGAGAGATGAGAAGCAGAGATGGATACATAAAGAAGAGGCCGAATCGATCCAGAGCAGACAGACATGCTGTGGAGGGGATTTATAAAACAGTTTTTAATAGCATCATACAAAAGGCAGTCTTGGAAGACACTGCAGCAGCATTAGTCTTTTCCGTTTTTGTCATTAGTCTTCGTGTGCCTACTTAAAAACCATAAAACTAATGATGGAAAGCTTCTTGTTTGAAAATTCACTTTTAATTTTTGTCAGTGCTTAATAGTCAGATTATGTGTGTCTCTAGACTCTTCCTAACAAAATTAAACAGCTGCACAATAAACTTGAACTTGAAGGATATAAAAGACTCTTATTCTTTTTTATTTCAAGGTCTTTTTTACATGATGCTGTAAAATTCTAACATCATTTTTCACTTGATGAACTTGATGAAAGGATCCAGCCAGATACAGGACACAGGCCAAGGACAAAGCCCTTAAATTTTGAAGCATTTAAATGAAATGGTTCAAGGGCTGGGGTGACTTTTTCACACTGGAGAGCCACAGGTCAAATTATTTAAATGAAGAACAGCTAAAGAAGTCAGACCTATGTTTTGAATTTAAGACATTGTTTCAAAATAAAAATTTCCATACACATTTTGACAAAGTTTTGCAAACAGTTGTACAAAAGTTTTGATCTTTATGTAACGTTTCAAAACTAAAACAGGATCAGGAATGTTACCAAAACTGCATATGTATGGGAAGTTAAAATGGTGCACTAGTATTGGCATTATGTGTTCTACAGGACATGAACTTATACTTCAAAACAAGACTAAGGTTAAATAGTCCAGCATTTACTGTGACACCAATAATACAGCAACCATCAGCAAACAATGATGCTCCTTATTCCTTCAGAACTTTTCCTTAGGCCAATGGCTGTGTCCTCACAAAGACTTAGAAAGATGTGTTTGGTGCCGTATCCAGTGTGTAATCTAGATCTGGACCATGTGCACTGCTTTACTGATAAAGATGGTCCTCATCTGACAGCTGCTGAATGCCAAATGAACAGTCCTAATCTAATGAGAAGACATGACCACATTTAGGGGCTTTGAGTTAGAAATGTCTTGCCGCAAAAAAGAGGCTCAGTGACTTCTAGAATAAGTTCTATAAGACTTGGAGGTCGTTTCTGACATACTTTCATTTCAGTTTCCCTAAATGTCAGAGCACGAGTGTACTCCAACACTGTCCTTGATTATTGTTATTTGAGTTCTTTTTACTTCTGGATTAACTCCAGATCAGTGGCTCCCAGCTGGGGCTCACATTTCCACATGGTCATCATCATCATCATGAGCAAATTTGATAGTAAAACATTCACATATTACCATGAATGCATTCAAAGTGTATTGATCAACTAATACCTTCAGTGAATCAGTTACGAAAATTGTTATGAAGATGAATAAAATGTCATAACTGTGCAACCATATTTACATAATTAAAATAATTAAGGCCTGTAAAACACACTGTTTTCCCTTAAAACATTTGTTGAGAGTGTTTCAGTTTTGCAGGATGCTTCAGTATTTGATAGTTTCTTGGTCTGTTGTACAAGCCCTTCACACAGGTTCAGTCCCCCCAATTGTCTTTATACATAAATTCATGTTCAGCACACTCAGGGTCACATTTCCACTTCAAAATCTTGCCTAGAGACAGTAGCATAAGCCATTTATCTGCCTTTCAATCAAAAGTTTGCTTTAATGTGGCAATAGCCAGCAAGTGCACATCTGACATGCACAAAACTGGCTCTAGGAGTCTAAGAAGGAGAATGGTGGATAAGTTTGTAGAAAAGGCTCTTTTGTAAAAGTTTGTCAGTAATATGACAGTGACTGTCATTGCTCTTATTTTTATACTATTGCGTTACTTGTGGGGAAACACAGGTTCTAGATCCTAGACTTCATCATTGTCATTACCGAGAGCGTAATGCGAAAAGGGGGGGTTGTTTTTAAAATCAACATCCCGACCCTGAGGGGCAACATTCCAGTCCCACAGCACGGATATTTGTTGTGTATTCATACATGTTGTACCACATTTGTCCAGCGGTCACCACCAAAGCGTTCATGTGGTTCTGGGCATAGCAACATGATTGTAAGGCCATTGTATTCCAAAATTACTAATATCTCCCAAAATATTAATCCTATCAACTTGCCGTTTTTTCTGCTCTCTTCCTTGACCAAAAATACATAAGTATGCCAAACTGCAGCAGTTAGTTCTTTTTGTATTTTATGTAATGCTCAAGACACACACAGACACACACAGACACACACAGACACACACACCTGCACACACACACACACACACACACAAACAGAGTCCACTTCCCTTTTATAATATAAGACAGTCCGGGTGCTCATCGCATCCGTCATTATCACTAAGTAATGACATCAACTGACAAAGATCAGAACAAAAAAAATGGTTGATTTTTGGTTTAATAATATTTTGGGATGAGAGGAAGACTGTCAGAATGCCATTCTACTTTATTTAAGCTATGGTAATAATGAAACAGATATTTCCGCTCCTATTCCTCCACTTTCATTGTTTATTCTACCACTATTCTTCCACTACAATGAGAACCTCCACCAGACTATAGAGCAGATGACTGAGAATAGCAGTAAAACAGAAAATACAGAAGAGAAAAGGATAGATAATAAACAAGCTCACATTAAAAAGAAATTAAAATGAATTCATGATGAATTTGATCTGTATGTCTTCACAATTTCAAGGTATGTCAAAACATTTTGCCAAACATCATAACATATGTGAAGTGACTACTTTGCACTGTTGTAGCATAACATCTTCACATGCATTTGTGAAATGCAGTGCTTCCTTCTGTTTTAGTGATATGTATGAGAACAAATCTATCATGACAGCTGAAGTTTAAGTTTCTTGCACTCACTTCAATAATTGCAAAAAATGTTGCATTTTTGTGCATGTTGCAGATGGAAGTACAATGAAAAACATGTGTATGGAGGTTCTTAACATCAATTGCAACTTAACTGTCAGTGTTAGCTGTCATTTTCTGTGCTTGCTTTGTGTATTTGTGCCACTCCCTGTAAAAAAAAGCCACTCCTTTCTGCTCCTTGAGAAAAGTGGGGCAAGTGCAAATCCATGAAATATGTAAAGAGTTAAGTCCTAAGCCTCCCCACTATTTCAGCTGCCATGGGACCACGAAGATTGGGGTCAAGAGGAGAAAAGGGTGGTGTATGCACAAATGCTACTTTACAGTTGACCCAAATTCGTACATTAGTGTGAGTTTTATATGAAACTTTACCTCCCCAATTAATTCCTACTAAGTCTCCTAAGATTTTTATTACATATTAACTTACAGAGGCATAAATTCAGCAATAAACTGATCATTATGACTTAAATGAAGGGTCACTTCTTTTGAAGTTTGGAGATTTTTTTTTTTTTTTTTTTATCCTTGCCACCCATTAATTGTAAACTAAACACACTAAAAGGCTTTGAAGTTCATTATTTGTTGATAATAAGTAAAAAATAAAAATTAAAAAAATGTTGAGGTTAAAAGTTAGAATTTTCAACTAAAGCTGTCACTTTTGTTGCATTTAACCAACGGTTGATAAGAAAAATCTGAAAAATGTCCAGATTCTTGGAACAAGTGGAACATATTAAAGTGGAATCCATCAAGTCAAGTAAATAAAAGTCTAACAGGGATCAGAAAGACCTTACAAGTACTGTCAGAAGATAGTGAAAGAACAAGAAAAGCACTCGGAAAGTGCAGACCTCCGCCAAGACAGATCTGCCCCCCCCCCCCCCCCCCCCCCAATCACCACCAAAATTTAATCATTTGTTCCTTGTGCCAGTATCAACATTTCCTGAAAATTTCCTGAAAATCCGTTCATAACTTTTTGAGTTATCTTGCTAACAAACAAACAAACAAACAAACAAACAAACATGTAAACACACAAAGCAAAGTGATCACAATACCTCCTGGCAGAGGTAACAACAGGAATTTCCAAAAAGTAGGAAAGAAATCCCAGATGCATTACACTTATGACTTTTACATATTTCAGTTCAGACTCAAGGCACTAAAAGGCTTGAGGCACATTTTATCCAACATATTGGAGCTCCAAATGAAAGTTTGCAAGCCAAGTTATTTAATTCCTGAGAAAAATCGAGGAACTTATAGAGAAGAGATTTTTTCTGCAATAAACAAAAGGAGAACTTTTTTTTTCTTGTAGTTTGGGAATTATTTTCTTTTTAAAAAAAAAGTCTTGAAACAGAAAACCAACTTTTGTAATGAGTGGAATATATACTAGAATCAAGCAAATGAAACTTTAACTTACAATCAGAGACAAAAGACAGAGAAAGGCAGAGAGGAAATCCCAATGAGTAAGAGAGAAATCTCCAAGACTGCATTAAATTTTAATGAGTAATACTTTTTCTTCCAAAGTCTACTCTCTCACCACCAGGGACAGTGCAAACAATGTAATAAAGTTATTTTCAGCTTTAGTGTATTTTCGACACCTCATGAGCTTCGGGGCAAGTAAAAATGCTGCTAAATATTGAATTAAATTAGCAGGGAATAATGCCAAGTCTGGTAAAAATATAGTTTATAAATTTAGAGACGAATGGAAAAACAGTTGGACTTTATACTTCACTTACCTCAGAAACACGCATCATCTAAATAGACAAGACACTACAACACCACACTGGTTTGATGTCAACGCCCAAGGTTTACCAGCCACTTCAAATTGTGCCTTTTATTAGAAAAATAATAAATAAATCATCACAATTAGATTACTTTTCTTTTTTGGGCTGAAATCAAAGACAAGCAACCAGGGACGGCAATGAAAAGTAAAATAGAACGTAACATACAAGATGAAGTTATCCTGCCCAAGTGTAAGCTCTGCAAACAAATGCTTAGAACAAACCAGGAGGTCAACAGAAATATCATATTAATGCCATGAACTAAATAACAGACCAGAAGGTCTACTGTCAGAGAATATACAATGAACTGTACATTAACCTTTACGCTCTATGGAATTTTAATGGATGAATGTCTGGATTCTATCTACATACGTTCCTTTGGTTTTGTTTTTATTAGTGAATGCAGCATAATGGTGATTGACTACTAGTTTGTTTGTTTTTTTTTCTTGAATATAGACTAAAGGAAAAGTAGTGGCTGCCAAGGGAACAGCAAATAGGAATCTTAATGATGAATGAACCCATGGGTCAATAAATGTGTATGTGAATAATAATATACTAGTGCGTTAACTGTGGGGATCAATCAATCAATCAATCAATCAATCAATCAAATTTTATTTATATAGCGCCATGTCATAACAAAAGTTATCTCATGACACATTACATATAGAGCCATTCAAAACCAGACTCTCAAGCCAGTTTACAGAAACCCAACAGAATCCTCAAGGATCCACGGGTTCTAAATGTGGTACTTTTTATGCTGTTGTGTATTCATGCATGCTGTACCGCATATGTCAGGCAGTCACCGCCAAAACATTCTCGCCATGGAAACGTGATTGTAAGGCTATTGTATTCCAAAATTATTAATATCTCCTAAAATATTGGTCCTACCAACTTATTGTTTTTGTTAGTCTATTCCTTGACCAAAAATACAAAAGTATGCCAAACTGCAGCAATCAGCTATTTCAGGATTTTGTGTGAATTCTTGGACACACACAAATGCACGCAGAGGCCTCTTGGCTTTTATGATATAGATGGGGCTAATTTATGGAGCTGCAGTGATTACATAAATAGCTGGGTTAAATTCAGGAGGCAATAGCCAGAGCTGAAGATGAAGCCAGCATGGAAGCATCAAAAACTGCAGTTTAAATCAATGTTCACTTAAGACTAGCTTTAAAGGTGAGTCAGTCTCCAGTGCATGCCCATGTTAAAATATCCATCTTTACAGCAAAAAACAAACAAACAAACAACAACAACAAAAAAACCCTGTTTGGTCTTTGTAGTATCATTCTTTATATTAGGGTGAGCCAAAGATCCTCAAAAACAAGGTGTCTCATTGGAGTGTGACTTTCTGCTTCAATGGCATGTGGTTTCTCCACTGGCCTGACAGTCTGGGAAACACTAAATTAAATGACTGTTGATTTACAGATTTCAATCGATTCTTTCAGCCACAAGTCATCAAAGTAAGTAATGGACCCATTTTCCACAAGCGTCTTATATTTGCAATATCCTGACATTGAATTTGAATTTTGAAGATGCACAGATCAGGAGAAAATGTACTCTGTTTGAGGCCTGTCTCTGTTTAGGCAACAAGCTCTCATGAGAAACTCAACCCAAATCTTATCTGGAGGAGAAAAAACAACTGCAAAAAAAATTTAACAGGCAATAATTCTAGTCATACAATGTTAGTTACCAATAAAAAAAAAAAAAAGCAATATTAGTGTAATATTGTTGTATTTAGATCTTGTTTGTCTACATTCATATGTGTACAGCACCATCTTGGTATAGATACTGTTCATTCTACCGCTGTGATCTATGTGACAATAAAGTTGAATTTACTTAAAGAAAATGTAGCTAATCTTCTATGTCAGTATATTAGATGCTCTCCATAATAGAAAAAAACATATATTTGTAAACAGAAAACATTTAATCATCTACATTACCATTTGTAATCTAACATACATTCTCTTTCTCTCTAATGCACAGGGAGCCAAAATCCGGTCCACTAAAGGGTCCAATCCAGCCCGTAGGATGAATTTGTGAAAGGCAAAAATTACACTGAAGATATAAACAGTCAATCCTTTTACTTTAGGGCCCATATAAAGCTCTACTTTAGTCTTTAGTGGGTCAGATCAGTAAAATGCGACCATAAAAACCTTTGTAAAAAAGGGAAATTCCATGAAAATGTGTAAATTTACAAACCAGCCTTTCACAAAAAATATGAAAAACTAGAAATGTCCTAAAAGAAGTAAGTGTAATTTTACCAATATTCTGCCATTTACTAAAACGTTTTGTGGAGTTGCAGATCCATTGTGATCTGTAAGTTGAAATGCACATTTACAAATGATAAGCAGAGGCAGAATATAGTTAAAATTGCACTTATTTTTCTTAATAAATGTCAGTTTTTTCATGGTTGTTCATGTTAGTCACATTTTTAAAAGAATAGTTTATAGATGTAAACATTTCCATAATGTAATTTAACTTTTTTCACTTTAAAGCATATTGAGATGTTTGGAGTTGGCATTATTTATATATTATTATATTATTAATTTACTGGTCCGGCCCACTGCAGATCATATTGGGAGGATATGGCCCCTGAACTAAAATGAGTTTGACACCCCTGTTCTAATGTGTTATTTTCACACATGTGTAGAATAAATCAGGGTTCTGGTACTTATTGGGAAAAGATCATAGACAGTATACAATTAGTGGATGGATAAACCTTGAGGTTACCCATTTCTTCATAACTGTCATTCTGAGGACGTGAGTTTGTGATTTGGTCATTGCCATGTTGGCAGAGCAAGAAGTGACCATATTTGGACACCTTGGGACAGAACTGTGGGAGCCTGACAAACAGTTGAGCTAATACTAAATGCTAGCTTACTGACTCTGAAAAAGTGTAAACTTCATCAAGCTAGGTAACAACAGCATTTTACTGTTTTGCTGTGGAACATATTAACAACAACAACAGTCGAACTTTCTTTCGGGAAAAATGTAGTTTATTAAGTAAACAGAAACTCCTCAAGTCTTATCCTGCAAGTGAGCAAATTGTCACATGGATCAAAGAAGTGAAGCCACACTAAACACCAAAGTTTCTACTTGACCTGTGATCTATCAACATTGGAAACATTTAAAGATGGACCACCAGATCACTTAGATGAGCTTCCAAATAAAATGGATGAGACTGGAATGACTCCTTGAAAAAGAATTAACTTTTTTATAGAGACGTGCAGTATAAGTCTCTGGTAGCCAGGGATTTTTGAAGGTCCCCAGTTGTCGTCAGTGGTATTATAACTTTAAGATACTTACTCACTGGCCTCATTTTGGAGATGAGGTCCTTGCCCCTGGGTTGTCACACCCTTGTAGAACGTTTTGTTGGGAGATCAATAGCTTAAAAGATTTAGATTATTAACTTGCTTTATTATCCTTGTAGGGAAATTTGGTCTCTGCATTTTACTCATCGAAACACACACACACAGTACCTAGAATTAGCATTAGCATTAGCACACATTAGGAGCAGCATTCAGGGACCAACTCTGGATTATCATCAGTACTGTGGTCAGGGACACTAATGGAAGAATAAAACTAAATGTACCTGTTTTGGGTGATGGGGGAAACTAGAGGACCTGGAGGAAACTGGACGGCATGGAAAGAATTATAAAAGATGTAACAGCACAGAAACAATGTACAACATGCAAATAGCTGAAAGGCTTATTGGAATGCAACATATAAAGGATCTGGTCTTACTGAAAGTTAAACCCAGAACCTTCGTGCTGGGAAGCAGACATCTTAACCACTATAATACCAATGTACTGCCCCAATAGTGGACAGCGTCTAAGACCAATACTGCAACTAACCACCAGGGTGCAGGATACTTTCTTCTTACTTTTAAGGCGTTGCTTATGTTTATATAGTCTAAGTTATTATTTGTCTGCATTAACCAATAAAGACCCAGACCTATTTTTGTGGGTCCTTTTCAGGGAAATTCTGATATTTTCCTATATTTAATTCACTGACTCGTGTTCATTACGGAGACTATTGTCATACAGTATATGAAAAAGACACTTGAAGGTGCTGAAAAGCTGACAAATGCACTTTACCTCAATTATTTACATGTATTGATAGACTTAGGTCATTGATTGAGCAGAGATACAAAAATATGTACAGTATCATGTATAAATTCACTATAGCAGGTTAAAATATTTAGCGATATGTAGCCTGTTATATTTTATATTATTTGATGATTATGTCACAGTCCGCTCCGGCATGGCCGCGGACCCCTCCCTTACAATCAGGCTCCCATCACATCCACCTGCTGCGAGCTGCAGAGCCTGGACTGTATACAAGGTTCTTTTCTGTGGCTGGGTCATTGTACCTCACCACCTACAAAAACCTGGACCTCTTCTAATATCCTTTCCTACTGGACTGACCACTGCACCAGGTTTATCTATTTGTTCCCCTTTCTGTCTTTCTGTTAATAAATCCATTTCCCATTTTCAAATCCATCCCTTCAGCACCATGCATTTAAGTACTATCATTCACACTGCATTAGTATTAGTGATGTGCAGATCATTGGGTTACCCGTGGGACCCACGGGTTACCTGCAGGTCAGGTAAAAAAAAGTCACTTTTTTTCCGAGGTGGGTCAAATAATTCCGCAAAAGCAGGACCCTCGGTTCGAAAAAAAATAGCCTGACTTGCACATAACTAAAAAAAATCCCATACAGGACACTGCTGCTTTCTCCCAACTTTAGTCTGCATGTTGCCAGGTAGGGTGGGGACGGGCAGCCAACGCTAAACCACAAGTGAGGAGAGATGACGGACCGTGAGGTGCCGTATGGTGCCGCCAGCTACAATTCCTGGGGCAAAATAAATCAATTTCATATCAGTCTGACATTGACAAACACAAAAAAACTAAGGGAATTTTATCCATAATTTTTATTGACTAAAATTTACTTAGGGGGTCAAATGAGTGGCCATTTTTGTCAAAAAAAAAAAAGTTGTAAGAAATGCATAGAACTGTGTTGCAATAATGCTAATACATTTGTGCACAGACTACTGATATTATTTGACAGTGGAAGCTATATTTTCAGAAATATTGGATTTTGAACAGCATGTGTATGTGAAAACTTTTGCTGGTGGACGGACGTGACAGTGGACAGACGTGACATTACCCATGATGATCTGGTCAGTACCAGTATTTTATTAGTAATAAACTTATATACTTACTATTGCTAATTATCCTCTTATTCATAAAAGTTAGTATTGTGGATCTAAAACAATAACAGCTTAACAAAAACACAAAATGTGGCAGTGGACTGATGTGACATGGTTGTTACAGATCCCATCATACTGATGCTCAGCAGCCATGTCACCATTCCAGAAATGATCCCTGAGCAAAAACTAGTATCATAATTATTTATTGTATAGTTTATCATCATACTAAAGAGTAAATAACAATATAGAATTGTTATTTCTTCATAAAAATGCTTATTATGAGAAAACTGTTGATTTAAAAAGTGACATGTGACATTCTTAATGTATGTTTTCGCGTAACATAAGCAGGATAGATCAGCACCATACTCCATATTGCAACCTGTAAAAATAAAACATGTGATATGTAGTATATAATCTTGTAAGAAAAACTGGGGAATCTAAAAGAATAGAATATTTGTTTTTCAGGTAAATTCAGTTAAAATATAACTTGGCCATTTGTGACATGAAAATATAGCATTAATTGTGATGAAATTGGACATTTTTGACCTGAAAACATAGTTCATATGACCATCAACATGTTGCAACAGAACTGAAATCCTGTAAATTTGCATAACTTGCATTTACCAACACAAAGTTCCTTTGGGGATTAACTTATATTGATTTCTTATGCACAAAGACATAAATAAGACCTCTAAGCAAATTTTAGCCGTCATAGACTTTAGTTTTGTAAGCACGGGGTACAGTTTCACTTAGTTATTGTTTTTTTCTTTTAATTATAGTTTTTATGTATTTCAGTAACCGAAAATGTTTTTTTCAAAACTAGTTTCCATCATTTCATTAGTTTTCGTCAACAATAATAACCTTGGTGTTGGGGCCCCTGCGGGTCCCGGCCCCCCCCCCTTGTCTCCAGCCCTGGCGCGCGGTGAGCCCACACCGTGCCTCAGTCTCCTCCTCCTGCTCCAGCTCCGCCTTCGAGGAGTGACTGTGTTGGGAGAGGAGAGAGGGACTCTGCGGACACACACTCCCGTACAGGCACACACACACACTCTCTCTCTCTCATACACTCACACTCACACACTGAGCCTCCTTCAGCTCCGTGTCTCTACTAACGGGACAAGTTGAAACCTGGGGGATATCAGCTCGTGCTCCTCTGTCCGCCTCCTCCGTGTCCACCAGAAGTGAGGTGAGTGGCACTAATGTTCACATGTTGCAGTTTTCGGGGATAAACGGCGGAGTATTTGGAACTAAACGGAGGGAAAAGGCTTTTTTCTTCTTCTTGTGAGCGGAGGAAAAGCGGCAGTCAGGCATTAGAGGCATGTTCCGACTCCTGTTCTTGTTGGAGCAGTTGTAGCTAGCTGACTTTACCGCCTCCGAGGGTCAACAAACGCCTTCATAACCCGAACCTGAACCGAAGAAAACCATCATTTCCGTTGCTGTCGCCTGTAATTCAGAGTTGAACATCCTCCCGGGGATGTGGCGTTCCGCCGCCGTCATGTTACACATGGTTTTCCTCCAACAGCCTTACCGAGCCACTTTGAAGCCGTTAATGGGACATTTGGACGCACTTTGAAACGCTTTCAATGCCTAAAGGTGTGTGGAGTTTTTACTCTATGACTCAAAGAAGTGAGATTGAGCTGTAAATGTTTAGGTTTCTGCGAACTGAAGTCAGCAAAGGGAGGAGCACAGTTTGACGCTTAACTTCTGAAATGAAAATATGTGCACATCCTAAAGTGTTGTCTTGTGTGTGCGCCATTGAGTCCGTATCTGCGGTAGACTAGAGTGTATGTGCGGCTTGTGCACAGATGATCTTTGTCAGTCACTCCATTGATCAGCCACGAGGAACTACATCTAGGTTTTCAGAATCCAGTCTTCAAATAGCTTGGTTTGTCCTACTTACACACCAATTCCTAATCCACATCATAGAAATTGCTCTATAGGCAAGTGGCCAAAATGTCCAAATGTGTCCCTACATGTCAACATACATGGTTCTACAGGTGGTAAGGCCTACCAACTACATTATCCAAGTGTGAGAACATGTTTTTCTGCTGTAGAACCCAGCAAATCCCTCCGTTCTAACTGAAATCGTGACATGAGTCCAAATAACTGCAATAGGATTTTCTGTGTTTTGCATTTGCTGGACTGTATTTGATCATCATCTTATATTTGGCTAATCTGATAGATTTAAGAGGATAGAACAGCAAATAATTGTCAGTCGGGTTGATGTTGGCAGATGGATATTACACATTATTTTCCAAACTCCAATCACCATTTTCCATAGGCTGGTGTTTCAGAGAGTGTGTTTTGATCATGATAGGTTGATAGGTGACTCACGTGGACCAATAAATCGTATTTTTATTCACCAGGGTCACTATGAATAGTTTTGTGTCACACCACACACACTATGCAGGGTGTTAGCCTCATAGCATACATGCCTAAGTCATATTTTTGGCCAAATTGTGATATCTGCCAAACTTTCCTCTCCTAACACTGCTCCTTCATTTTGTATCTTTGGCTATGTCATGGGAAAAAAAATAACTTGGGCAATTATGCTATGGGGCTAACGATGTGTAAGTTTGAGTTGCCAGATGCGGGGGCCTGGTCCAAGTGTTCACTTTGTTTGTCCAATCATATTGATTGATGTAGACTGGAGCGTTGATTTATCTGTCTTGAGTTTTATTGTTACTAGAGGTGTGTAAATATATCAGTTGAAAGATGCACTGCAATGTTGACTTAATTATTGAAACATGAGGCCAGTGAATATTAATTTTTACTTATACAGCACTGAAGAATGATGCTGTGGCTGTTCTTTTGTTATTGTTATTTAGCTAAACAATATTTAAGAAATTGTTTAAAGAAATATTAAATACTTACGAGCAATCATTAGTATGAAGTGGTAGTGACGTCAAAGCAAATTTCTTCTGTTTCTTCATTTTAGGTGCTGTGCAAAAGTCTCATAATGGTAGGGTAGACCCTGACCACAAAAGGAGTGATGTGTGGTGGTAATGTGTAAGTTAAGTAGGTCACTTTTATGGTATTATTTTTGAAAGTAATTTCTGGATAAAAATGGAGTCACACTGCTTGCTATTAACTGAGGTGTAAGACATTTATGGAAGTCTAGATAATTGAGGATGTGATACATGCACCGAGAACCACTGCTTTCCTGATTTCCATATGTTGACAGCTGAGTCATTGTCAAATCATGAGGCCAGTAAAAATTCACACCTCTGATTCTTTCTGCAGTACTAAATATGACACATTGTAGATTTTCTCCATATTGTGCAGATCTGTAAATGACCAGTCAAGTAAGTATTAGAAAGAAGTGCAGTGCTAGAATGGATAAAATAATCAATAGCCTCCTCAGTGCCATAAAGACAGAAAAACTGAACTGTTCAGACCTCTGTTTCCTTCTGCTCCCATTCACCCTCTATGTTCACACACGCGGAAAAAGAATGAGAGCCTCAATTGCTGTATTGGACTTGATGTGTGCCAGGCATACACTTTGGTAAGGTAGGAAGTATCCGTGCCTGGATGTGTTGGCTTTTTAAATGTTTGATGTGTGGAGACGTCGTGAACGCTCTCTCCTGCTGTTCCACTCTGTGTCTGCATCGGCTGTCGGCTCATGTTAGAAATGGGCTGTTGGAGTTGCAACAATCTGACCTCATGCAAAACATACGTCAGAGATGGGGCTTGCATTTAAATTGTACACTCCATGGTCTTGAATAGCCAGACCTCTCTCCACAGTGCGCTTTAGTTCTGTGTCAGCTCAGGAGAAAGATCTGGCTGAACCCATTATCAGTCTGGAATAGGGAGAAAAACCTCTTTGACTTGTTTCTGTTTCTTTAAGCCAATCACAGTCGTCTTGGATGGCACTGAGCCAAGGACGCAGCGACTGTGCCTTTACAAAAACTATAGGAGGTGGTACTTGTTTTGGTGCAAAATTTGCATGTAGGGTGGCCAGCCTTAATGATGAAGTGGCTTAGTCCCTGCGAAACAGAACACCACAAGGAACCAGGGAGACTCATGTTAATGCACAATCCATATCTTCATCTAAATTTGTCATTTTTAGCATGTAGGCAATCAATCAATCAAGCTTTATTTATATAGTACCAAATCATAACAAAAATTATGTCATGACACTTTACATTTATAGATGGTCAAGACCAGACTTTTGACAAGCCAATGCACACACACCCAACAGAATCCTCCAGGAGCAAACACTTGGCGACAGTGGTGAGGAAAAAGTCCTTTTAACAGGTAGAAACCCCAATCAGACCCTGGCTCTGGAGGATGGTTGTCTGACATTAAATGTAGGGGATACTTTGCAGATTGTTTTTGTTTTATATCATGAGGTGGGCTTTGAAAACGTAATGTGCAGATAGTGGAAAGGGAGGATAATATTTACTAAACTGTCGATTGGTGCCTGGGTTATTCCAGCAGAGAACTTCCTGTGAGTCAGACGTCACTTGAGACTTGACTCTGACTTGGGGTTTCAGACTGGTGAACAAGCTTTGTGGACTAACATTAATGAAATCTGGGATGAGCTGAATGTCATTCCCTCTGTAATTATAGTGCATGTGGTCATGGATGAGTGTACACTGCAGTACCGAGTGAGCACACCTCAACGGCTGTGCCATTTGTCTTAACCTTTGGTTAGAAAAACTGCATTCATTAAGGCCTAAATAAAAGAATCACTAAATGCAATGCCTGCAGTATCTAAAGGATGGTGAACTGAACGCATGGACTGGATCTGCTATCCAACATTTGCTTTCTACCTTGTTGTTAAGGGAAGTTAACTTGATTAAATGAGTGTTGGCCTCAGTGTTTGCATAAAAATTAGTACCTCAGAACCTTCTCTACAGCTGTATGTTGATGTTAAGGGGAGAATCAAGTTTATTGTGTGTTTTTATACTGCTTTGCAATAGTATGTTTAAAGTGATCATAAACCAAAAATGTAATCAGTGCTGAATGATACTGTGTGCTAATGGTCAAAGGAGTGATGGACACAGTACATGTTTTGAATTCCTTACATGCAGCATTGCCATTTTCTGCTTTGTACAGCCATAACAGATTTGACACTTGGCTTGGATTTGAAAAATAGGATTTAGCTGTATGTGCACAAATACAAGAGAGCATTTGAGTGTATGTGTGGATACAAAGAGGCTCCTGGAAATGACTTGCAGGTCTGCATCACAAACATTGTAATGTTTGATTTCCTAAAGGCACTGTCTGCTTCAATCATGCACCTTGGGTCTTAAGCAGAAGTCTTCTATCTGGCCAACATACACTGTATTGTTTTGTTTTTATGTGACAACATGTGATATTCACAAGTGAAGCCCTCACTACAGATGGTTTGTCAGTCACTTCAGCTTGAATTTTAAGGGTTTTTACACATGATCAGAGTTATGAGCTGTGGGCTATATCTGAGATAGAAGTGGTCTTTAGTCTTCAACTCTGAAATGGAACAATGTACTGGAGAGCATATCAACCAGTGTGCTATTTGGGGGGAGCAGACAGAATAGACAATAGGAAAAGATTGAATTGTCACAAATTGACTGCTGCTATGTACAACATCTGTATGAATGAATAAAATCTTTATTTCGAACATGTCAACAGTGAAATTAAAACAAAAATCAACCAACAAAATATAACTACTGGTACATAAATGATTGATAAGCAAACAAACAACAAAATGAATAAATAAATAATAATAGTTATAGTAAATAAATAAATAAATAATAAACCAAACAAGTCAAGGTCTGAACTGAACGAAGTACAGTGGTGAGATGTAACAGTAAAAATAGAGCCTCAAACACCTTTTTCCTCATGTGACTGATCAGCTGACTGATCTAGAGCTATTCCATTGAACTCTGAGTTTTTGTGCCTGGTACAACAGGACATGTGGATTGATTAGGAAACTGAATTATTCCTCTGAATAATCTATGGAAGAAGACATCACAGCCATTTTAGATGGAAACAACAGAACACTATTTCTTGTACTCATGAGCCATGTGTACCATAGCTTACAGCGCCACCTGCTGATGAAACAACACAGCCTAGTTTCTTTACTCCAAAATAGTTTATGAAATAATTGGGATATAGTGGAAATCCAGCTACTGGGGGGTTAGGACTTTAAATCAGAGGTATTCTATTTCATCAATAATAGTAAATACCCAAATTTTCCCAATGCATGTACAAGGTTCATCCAATTATCAATCCATTCCATAGGGATGTTTCAGTTACAGTTACAGTTTGTTATCATTAGAAGATGAGATACACTATTTATCCCCACGATGAGATGCATATGACTAATGAAAGATACAAAAATAATGCTTTAAGATATACAAGAAACCGTAGAACTTGGTGAGAATTGTACCCAGTGTAGTTTTATTAATGCACTTTTTATTACATGTGACCAACAACAGCCAAACCAGTAATTTCATAGGCGCTGAGGTGACTAATGGTTTTACAGATTGACCTATACTCACCCAAGGAAAAGCATATATTAAAAAAAATCAATCTCAGCATTTTATTAATCCATATTGCATTATTCAATGGATGACCGCTTTGAATCAGAAAATCTTTTTAACGGTAATAATAATTTAGATCTACTTTAAAAGGTACAAATACCCATCTACTTCGTGAGTGTTTGTTTATTTGTTGTTGTCGTTGTTAATTTGAAAATACTCTGATTTCCTGGAGCACCAGTCTCATCCTCATCTAAAACAATATGTTGGTGCAGTCAAACAAAATTAACAGCTTTATTTCTTCCTCTAAACTTACCCTTAACAAAACCCCAAAAACCACACAAAGTAGCATGTCTCTGTGTTGTTATGCCCCCCCCCCCCCCCCCCCCCCACAGACTAACATACAAACTACTTTGGACATTCGCACCACAGTCCTCACGTTACAACCAGCAGCTCTTCTGGTATTTCAGACAATAAATTATTGGGCTGTATAAGGTGTAATGGCAGAAGTCGATTCCTCCAGAATGTTTCAAGGAGCTGTCTGTGATCTCCTCCTGCACTTCCCCCTACGCTGATGAGCCGCCTTCATAATATATTCTCTGTAGTTTTGTACCCTAACTGATGTTTAATTATTCCGACACGGTGATTTGGCTGTTGCTCATAAAATATTGAAAAAGAAGCAGCCCAGAAGGCACACTGAAACAGAGGCTTCACTTATCCCTAAATACGACTTTGAGTGGTGCCAGGAACTGACATCAAAGTAAGGCAAACCAGCACAACACACTACCTCTAAAGAACTGGTTTAATGTCCTTTTTGCTTTTATTACAACTTCCTTTTCGCCAGCCCTCGTGGACATTCCCTCTGCTTGAATAAGAAATCTGTTCTCTGGCCTCCTGCTGGTTAAGACGTCTTCTCTGAGCCGTGATTCCAACCAGTATGCTTGCTTACTATTGAAAAAGCGATTACGCTAGATCAGCATTCTGATTACAGCGAGCAAACCGGCGCTGTCCTCTAATCTACCGTCTTAATACGGAGACGGGAAAATCTTGGGGCAGCTATCAAGGCCACTTAAGAGGCCCTCAAACTCCACTGACCCATTTCCTGGTTATTTCTGTAAGATGTGTTTTTTTTCATCCACATGTCTGAGTTGAGTTTTTCCTTCCCATTTAGTATTAAAAAAGGTTTAGCTTGATAGACAGAATTACTGAAATTATCAAGCAAGTAATTTTGGTTGTATTTATCATCATTAACCCATACAGACCCAAACATCCACCACTGACCAAAATCGTCTACTGATGTGCAATATTTAATAACCTACCTTTTGTTTCACTAGTCCTATCAATACATGTAAATAATTGGTGTAAATGCAGTTTGTCATCTTTTCATGGTCATCAGATATGACCGATTTGGGCATTCAGAGGCTCTGTAGTGAACATGGAAACACCGTCATCTTCTACAACATTGATTCACCAGCAAAACCCATGGAGTTTGATAAATGACAGTGAATGGAGACACTTGTTTTTATGTACAATTGATGATATCTAGGCTGAAAAAGTCATTTTTTCTTCAGTTTTTTCTGTTTTTGATATAATAATCCTCAACTTTACTCTGAGCTTTTATAAACATCTACATGATCAATGAATTAAATATAGGAAAATACCTGATTTTCAATGGGAAAAAAAAATGCAAAATGAAGATAATATTACAATAAATGATGATAAATCACCTAAAAAAGGTTAAATGTGGAGAAACATTCATTTGGGCACTGCCACAAAAGTAGCACTGGGCATTTTTGGGTTAAATGTTGCAGTGTCAACCAGGAGAAAATATTTTGATTGAGAAGTAGAGGGATGTGTTTACTCTTTTATCTGTAGTTCTTCTCAAAAAAGGTAGAAGAAGTGCAGCAGTAGTTTGAGGCCAAATTCGACCATTTTAAGCATGTTAATTATCATTTCACTCAGGTTTTGCCTTAATCTGGGGTTTCAGGCTGCTCAGAAACTTAAGTGATCAGTGGCTGCAGTGATTGGTCCCCTGCTGTTGGGTTGCAGGGATATCCGAACCCCTCATGTGATCACTTGCTGAGAAGATAAAAGCACCAACGTCATTGTTTTGTGGAGATGAGCGTCAACACCGAGCCGCCACCTGCCCGGTCTGTATCTGCTTATGTTTAGATTTGTTTGTTTTCCAAACTCTTCATTTGCAAATGGCCTCTGTCCAAGTGGTAGATTTTCCTTGCAGAAATGAAACTGTGCTGGGGTTTTGTGTTCGGATTAAAATGTTGAGTAAATTTATGTGACTGCTTAGTGGGCCAGAGTTTCTCTACTGTGATTATTGAATGGATGAAAACTCATACGTATTATAACAGTATAAGTATAATAACAGAAACCACCCAGTTCCAGCTATTTTATCTTGATGTCCTTAAGACTCTGGACCATTGCAACCCCCTCACAAACCACCTCAGTTGTTTATGTTCTTTATGTATATATATATATATATATATATATATATATATGTTTTATGGCGCAACATTGTCATACTTAAATTACAGAAATATGTTGATTGCCAGTTCCAAAATAACACACTCATAAAGTTGCAAACATGAAATACCACACATATCGTTAAAAGATAAATACTAGATGTGTATTTCACATACAGTATGTCGTAATGACATCACGGTTAATGTAGGGATGGACAATCAAATTTTCTTAGATTGTGATCAGTCCTAATGTGGAATAGGATTTTTTTTCAGAGGGATGAAAAAGAGATGGAAAAGTTTCCAGGTCGGTTTGCACTCATTTTGTAAGAGCTTTTATCACTGTAATTACAGTGTTTTACGGAGAGCGTTTATTTCAGCCTGTTTATAGCAATTCCTCATTGTCTGTAAAGTGTTCAAGTTTAGTCCTTCTTGACTTGCAGAGTCTGATGTAGATGCTTAATGGAGTCTAAAAATGTTATTGATTCATTCTAAAACTCTGAGACAAATTAGTATGCCACAGTCTAGATAATTAATGGAAACACTGCAGCTGTGCATATAACACAAAAAATAAATGTTGACTAATGTTTACTGCATCTAGATGTTATCAATATTTCAATAAAGTTAATCCAAAATGATGCAGGGTTCCAGTCAGATACAACAGCACAAAGCCTAATTCTCCAGAAATCAGCGAAACCTACAGGAAAACTTAATTTGTTTGTACTTCTTGGTAGTTCTTCTCTGTTCAACTGGACTAGTTTAGCTCTTTTGAAAACATTTCATCTCTCATCCAAGAGACTTCTTCAGTTCTTAATTGGTTTGCAACTCGCCTACATCTTATAAGATGTGAGAAAACTGATAGATTGTGGATTGTGATTCTACCGCAAAGGTTTATCATGTATGATATTTCTCCATTTTGCCCAGCTTTAAATTAAGGTTTGGTTTGGTTGGGTTTAGGCACAAAAACATGTTTTAGGGTGTGTGGAAATTATGGCAGTAGAGACAAAAATAACAATTACAACAACAGGAGTTTTATTAACTTACTACAAATGATCAATCTGTCTACTATCGGCAAATTAGATGAGTAAATTCATATATATTTGTTACATTTTGCTTTAAAAGTTAAAACACAATACAAACAGGATCCCAGTCACTTCCATACAGTAAGGCATATTACCTATTAATAAACACTAGAATCAAATTGCCCTGCAACTGGTATCAGAACGTAAGTTTTATGATTATTTTGTGTTATTTTTGAACCCTGTAATTAACATGAGAACTAATCAGGGTTGGTGGGCCACTGCAGGTCATTTTTATGATTTATGTGGATATGATGCTGAAAATAGGTGGTCCACATCTGCAAGGATACCTCAAACATATATTTTAATTGGTATAACATCAGTTGTAGTAGCTATACAACAGAACAAGAACAAAAACCACATTAACCTTTATTAGTGTTTGCCCTCCAACACAGACACACCACGTTCTATTTATATAGTTGCGTCATCAGGACAAAATTGTGTGATTAGATGCATGAGTGTCAACATTTGTGATAATGCTACTGCAGTTTACAACTTCAGTGTTCAGAGTGAGAGAAGAGCGAGGGGCGGCTAGTAAAGCAGATTGAAGGGCTTACACTACTTTTGTAGCAGGAAGATTATGTTAACTCTAGGGGGAGATTTTCCTTATGTCCTCATGCTGTAATTTTTAAAGCTGAGATAAAAAGAAAAAAATACTTCCCAGATGAGTTACGCATTCATGAAACTGTTCATAGTTCCTGGACCAGGTATTTTGTGAAGGTTTCATTCCACATAAAGACTTGAGCTTATGCAGTCCTTAAAACAACAAATGATTGAATAAATAGTCGCTAAAGTCCCTTTGACACCTCCAATGGAAGAAGGATCGATACCACAGATCATTCTTTCTTACAGCCATCAGACTCTAAACCCCCATCTCATATCACACCATGCCCATGTGCAAACACATTGTAAATATGTATATAATATTTACCTTTTAATCAAAATTGATATGAATACTTATATAAATAGCAGATTACTTTTTTCTCTTAATATTTTTTCACAGCTGTATATTTTTTGTCTTCCCTGTGCTTTATTTTTATATTTGCTGCTGCCAACTGTGTAATTTCCCCATGGTGCAATCATTAAAGACTTATCTTAATATAGTATAGCCTAGTAACCTCATGTTTAAAACATGCATCCTGACTGAGTCTCCTCTAGACCTCCAATTCCTCATATTAACATCGCATAAAGAACATTGTCGCTTCCATTGAAGCAAAAGTAAATTGTATGTCGTCATGGCCTTCATGCTTGCAGTGCGTCCTTTATGACTCAGTGCTTTTAGATCCGTTTGTGATCCTCATGTATTGGTAGCTCTGTGCACATTTCTACATAGAAGCCCAGTCTTGTGCAGATAGTGTGTTGAGAAAAGAAGCCACCAATTGGAGTCGGTGACGCATTGTGAACAGGAAGTGAACTCATAGTGTTTGTGTTGTGTGCTCTGTGCTCAGGAAGACGTGTCACCCGGGGGGGCATTGTAAAGGTTTTTTCCTCACATTGTTGTGGGAAGCGCAGTCACCCTGTCTACTTTAGTTTGACTTTGGCACATGGAAACCCATATTTTCCTGAAGTCCTATGAATGCATTAGTGCTCTGTTTAAGATAGGTTCATCATATATCATCAAACATTGCTTTCTGCCTTTATTAAAAAAAAAAAAAAATTTACATGTGATGCGTTGAACTACTTATTTTCTCTATGTCATTCTTTGATTCTGCTCTCCTGATCAGCAAAATGCCTCTTACATTCGAGGAACACAGCTGGTGAACTTCAAAGACTGAATTCTGCCAACATTGAAAGTGTTGTTGAGATGGTCCCTGTGTGTGTGTGTGTGTGTGTGTGTGTGTGCGTGTGTGTGCGCATGCATGTGCATGCATGTGCATGCGTGTGCATGCGCTTTTTGAAGGCTGTTTTTCTGAATTCTCCTCTGCTGTTTGAGATGGGCCTTTTAATGTCTGGCTTGTTTTGTGGTCTGTTGCTGTCTGCACCCTGCACCCATTGGACCAGGATCGACTGTGCTCCCTTGTGCCTGGATGTGCCAAGACTGCAGCTGAAATGTGTGTTAATGTGAATGTGTGTCAACATTTGCTGTTTGTGCATTGTAATGTTTTGTTTTTCTCTAGTGAGCCTTTGCATATCTTGTATGTGAATGTGAATATATGGTTTGGAGTGTCCACCTTACCTACTGATATCTAGGCTAATTACTTGATGAGATTTACTCTTTAGATATTAAATGCCAAGACATTTTGATACTACATAGTCCAGACCACTGATGAACTGATGTTTGATACTAAGACGTAGAGGTTATTAGCATTTACCTGGATAATTATTGTTCAGTTGTTGAAGCAGTGTGCACTTAGGCTAAGTTTAAGGCAGATCCTGATTGATCTTAATTTATTATATGATCTATTTTTCAGAGGGACTGTACAGATTTTGTCATTAAAAAGATAAATAATACTGTCAAAACTTTCTACTTTGCTAACATCTGTTTTAAGGTCCCATTTTTCAGTGTAATTACAGTATTTTAGAGAGAGCATTTTACTAGCCTGTTCCACAGGTCACTAGGTTATGGTGAGATTATTTTAGTTTTCTGTGCTAAAGCATTTGGTTCCTGCCTGCATTACCCTCTAGAGTTTGTGTAATGTGTTGCTTTGTCACTGCTGAAGAAGTAAAGATTAGGAATTACTGCAAGTCTGTCTGCTGCAGGTGAGGCTTCTGAACTCTGACGTTCAGCGAGTCTGATTTACAAAGATGCTTTGAGTTATGGTAGTGTGAAATATTTTTCATTCATTATAAATCTCTGATCCGAACTCTGATGAGTCCGCTGCAGACGAGGTAATTAATGAAAAACCTCTGCTGTATATACAAGAAAGTGTACATTAGTGTTTAGTTCATCTAGATATTGTCAATATTGTAATCAAGTTACTTCACAATGATGCAAAAATATAGAGCTTATAGTCACACACACAACAAAAAGACATCAGACAAAGCCTAAGCCTCCAGAAACCAGAGAAAACGACAGGAAAACTTATATAGTTATGGTTACATAACAACAAATTGATTCAGTCGATCCAAATCGATTCTTAAAAGAGTTGGCAATGAATTTGGCAGTTGATTCGTCGAGTCTTGAACACATTAGTATTGAAGCATACCCGCATTCTGTGTAGTGTAACAGAGGAAAACACAGAGCAGCATGGCTGAGACTTTGGATGCCGAACCAGATTTTTAACTCTTTCGGTGCCAGACAGTTAAGGGGCTAATAAGCCTTAAAAGTCCCACAGAATTTAGCCGTTTTTCAGTATTTCGCGTCGTTTTTATAATCGAAGTCTGAATCGTCATCAGAACTCATTTTCTAGCAGATGGGACTGTTTTAACAGATCGCTGTGTTTACGATATTACTACAAAATGGCCATCTAATTTGCATATGATTTCATTCATAAATTCATTCATAAAATTTCCCAAGCAGAAAACGAAACGCGAGCTCTTCCTTGGTCAAAAACCGCTTGGTAACATCCAACCGATTGCTACTTAGATTCAAAACGCACCGGACGCAGCCGATTCATTATTGATCGTAATTTGCAAGAAGATTTGAAAGAACGTCATCGAAATGTGAGAAAGAAATGGGGGTGGATGGTTTGTTTGTACACAAATATGGCGTGTTCTCCAAAGCTGATCTGATCGGCCCGTGGCACTTTAAAGGTTGTATTCGTAAAGCCGATTTAATCGGCCCATGGCACTGAAAGAGTTAAAGCTAGGTTTACATTATGTTCCCAGTGGCCACAGAAGCGTCATTTGGCCCAAACGTAGTGTGCTGTTCATGAAGCAAAACCGGGTGGCCACCAGGAACGTAATGTAAACCTAGCTTAAGATAACCTACATGTCATGATTACTTTAGCCCGCTAGCTAGTTAGACACTATTGTGGCAATTATAACGTTTTCATCCATCTCCGTTTATCAGGCCACCAGGCTAACGTTACCTATTATTGACTGGTACTAGGCCTAATACATACAATGCTAGTTTGATAGCCTATACCCGTAGCTGGTTGGAGACTATAGTTTGCTAGTCTCTAGCCATAACAAGTCTAGGTAGTGGGCTAGTGCTCACTAACTATACTCGAAGCCACTGGGGGGATGTAATCATTAGTGACTTGTCTGCAGCCTATATTGCTTTGGGTTAAATACTGATCTTTGAGAATTGAGTCTTTTGGTGTTTATCCAATGAATCGAATAGTCACCAAAATAATCTACGAATTAATCGATTGTTAAAATTATCATTAGCTGCAGCCCTTGTCATGTCTCTTCAAACTTCTGAGCCAGAGTCACAGAATGTTCGTACACTTCTTGGCACATTACGTCTGAAAACAGTGAATGAACTGTGCACTCAGTTTACCAGTCGCAACACCAAATCTTGACTTTTCCAGGTGTTCATTTTCTCTCTCATTGATTTCAGTGTCTCTTCTCTCTTTTGAAAAATCTTCCTTCTCTTTCCACCCCTCCATGCACACCCAGTCCAGTAAATCAAGATTTACAGCAGAACCTGACATTTTGAAACAATTGTACTGTTACAGTGCTACTGATGTAAGGCAATGACAGGTGTGTGTTTTATACAGCATTATACCACAGCTGAACACATTTCAGTCAATCTGAATGGGCTTTTCTTTACTATGGCAGACTTTGCAAGGGAACCTTCACAACATATAGACAAACACTAAACACTCTGTAAACCAGTAATGTTGAGACCTTTAGTGTTTTTATAAACTACTGATAACCAATGCTTTTTCACTCTGATTTCTTAAGTGCAGGAACCCTTTAAAACCGTTAACAGCTGGATCCTCTTATTAAATATTGATGCGTTAGTACAAGTTTGTCTTAAAGCCTCCCTTTAGAAATCCTCAAAACAAGCAAAATCTTTCATGTCTATTAGTGTCTAGACATGGTGCTGGCACCCCCCTCCCTGCATCTTGACTGATCAGCACCAAATTCAGCATAGCTTTAAAGAAGTTGCAGGGCAGGGCAGCAAAGATGTGGCACAGATATGGAAGGAAGCTACAGATCTTGGTTTATGGGCTGATACAGTGCTGATACTGCTCTCTGTGGTTCACTGCTCCTGCTGGGTTTCAGTCCTACCCTCTCGTTCCCTTCTCCAGAGGAGGTCATGTGTTTCTATCTTATTTATTTGAGGTTGGATGTCTTTGAACTTTATCAACAGCCTTCATTAGCATTTCATCCTTACCCAGAAAAGGGATTATGAAATATTTATACTGTAATTTCTTTAATATTAAAGGACAAGTGTACAGAAAATGACACTAAATTTTTATTTCCTGTCACTTGCACCCTGACAAGATGACAAGAAATGTTAAATAACGTGATGCTGAAATGATAATTTAATAAAAAAAAAAAAAAAAATTGTATTGAGAGTTTATAGACAAAATGTCAACACTCTGGCGTCCCTAGTTTGTAGATGCTAACTTACCCAACTTGGAAGTTTCACAGCACTGTCTTGTGTCAAACTGAAGACATACATCACCCCAAAACAAGTTCACAATCTTGTGACTTAAATTCTACTCCAGTGTTCACTTATGATAGACTTTATGTAGCCCCCGTAAAGTCTAAACCAAATACTAAAATGAGTAACTTGAACATTTTTATCTCCACCAAGGAATTAATGCAGTTTAGTATAATTTGACCCATAATCTCAAAATCGACCAAACATATTGCAGCAAGGATTGTTTACTTGTAACAGAAATGGCTAGACATCTGTATCCGTTTCTACACAGCCTTTAGTTTATGAGCATATATTAACACAATATCTTTAACTCACGATCTCGTCGTCAGCCCAGTGCCTCACTGCCATCTCTCTGCTAAATCACATGCCACATAACAATAACACAAGAACATGATTAAGAGGGTAAACGTGGTACAACAGAACACAGAAGAATATACCATAATAAATTAATAACTTGTTAATGCATAAACTAGGATAACCCCCCAGGATCCAGACATACTGCAAAGTGAACTCATTTTAAATCCATCACCATAACTACACAGTGGCAGCAAAACACTAAACATGATTTCCTGCCGATTAAAATGAACTAGCTCAACACTTTTTTAGCAGACAGACACTGAAGAATCACTGTAAACAGACTTGAATAAACTCACTAGCCTAGCAACATGGATGCTACCAACTCAGGAGGAGTCTTTCACTTTCTCTCCACCTTCTGCATGTGCTGCTGGTGTAGCTTTTTGGAGATATGTTAATGCCAACAAAATCAACATGACCTTATTTTCGTAAAATGGTATTCTCAGTTTGAACATGTGATATGCTTTCTATAGTCTATGGTGACTAATATAGAGATTTGCAAAAGATTGCATTCTATTTTCAGTCATATTTTACATCATCCCACATATATTGGATTTGGGGTTTTATCTTAACTTGGATACTTTAATATATTAAGGGATTTTCTTATAACCTCTGTATTTCTGTGTTTCTAAATTTCAAACGAAACATCTGTGGTTTGCATGGATAAATATTTAATCATCTGACTAAACACAATCTCTGTGGTATACTTTAGTTGTTTCACATAATATTAGCCTATTTAGTGCACTTTTAATTAATGTTTTTTTTTTTTTTATCTGGCATATCTTTTATGGGATTTTGTCCCTTTTTATCTGCAGGATTTTTTCCCCAGGATTACACATAATCCTGGGTAAAAGCAGGCCTGCACAGACTAAAGTAAACCCTGTTCTTATACAAACATGCGACTTCTTCCATTTTTAACCATGAGACATTTTTGTTGTTTCTTAACTTTTACTTTGTGTGTCACACAAAACCCTAAGTGATACCTAAGCTGCTTTAACAGCACTTAGTGACAGAGAAGCACAAAACTGTCCAGCAGGACGAACAGCTTGTGGAGATCATGTGCTCCTTTTTATCCTTTTTGTCTTCCTGTGGCTCTCTGAATCTAACATTCACAGTCACAGCTTTGTTGTTTTTTCTCCATTGTTTTTTTTTTTTTTTTGTGTAGTGAAATAAGAAATCGGCATGTACAGCTCTGATACTGCACAGGCCTGCAGTTACTGGGACAGTGCATACTCAATGCAAACTCGTCTTTGGTTTAGTAGTGGATTAGAAGTGACACTTACTGCAGGCTGCCTGAGTCTGAGCCTTGTTTACTCTGGCTTGGTTTTAGCCGGGGACTCAAACCATCATTAGGGCGGTGAAATGACTCAACAGTGAGACAGAGCTCTAGACAGGGAGCAGGAGAAGACCGAGTAGGAGGAATATTTAAAAAATGCTGTGGAAAAAAGAGGATATTCCAGTGTTTGTTGATTATCTGGATAATAGCAATGGACTGGGGGGCACTCAGAACCCAGAGGCCAGGGTGTGCTGTGGTCAAACCCTTTTTCAAAACAAACACACAGCTTGGACAAAAAAAATAAACAAAAGTTGCTCATGTCAGGGTGCGGCATGGAGCAGATGGACGAATAACCCCACCCTGGACCAGGACAGCAGGCCCCAAACATGCTCTAATGTTGCAGTGAAGAGAGGCTGCAGGTCAGGTTTAAAGACCTTTTGTAAACACCCCCCCCCCCCCCCCCCACACACACACACACACACACACACACACACACACAAATCTAGGTTCCACAGAAACCTTGCATTTCCGACACATTTATCCATTTCAGAATTGAGCTGCAGTGCAGGGATCAGTGTTGTGTATTTCGGGAATGGTTGAAAACCTGACTGGAGGCTGTGGATCTCTGTTTGTAAGGCTTAAACCTCCTCTGTTCACTGCACGCACAGACCTACATGCTGTTCTGCTGATGAAACGGCAAGCAATATACTCTGCAGGTGAAATAAAAGCTGTACATTTATATAAAAAAAAGGTACCTTAAGGAGTTAGAAGCCATCTCTCTATAACAAAGATAGAGACTACAAGGCAGTGTTACCCCCAAAAAAGTAAGTGTAAGAGGAATAAATAATCTATATTTTGGATATGGCAGGACATGAATCATTACTGTGAGTGGCTGGTAGTGAAAGGAGGTGAATTATATGCCTTCAGTTAGCCTAATGGGCTGTAAGGCAGGAATACAGATGACTTGGTCTACACGAGAAGACTGAAACTTCTTACATACAAAAGAACCTGCGACTTTGCAGAAATTTGCAGTTCACACTAAAGTCTTCTGTTGTATATGGAAGAAGTCTGTGTCTTGACCATGTGACATGTCATGACAGAAGCACCTTTTGGACGTAGGGTTAATGTCTGGATGTTGCACGAGGGATCAAGCAGGATAATGTCCGAGTTTGCTCACCCGTCCTTCCACCTGTGTGTTTACCAGTTCAGTTCAAGTGTGGGTAAGCAGGGTAAGGGATTATGCAGTAGACTACAGGAGGCTGTCTGAGGTGATACAATATGCCAAACGTAGCCTGTGGACTATTTCACCAATTGAAACTTCACATGCAGGGTCTGAATTATTTGGGGATGGGGGCCAGGTCCTTGGAGACTTGGACTCCCCTTAAAAAATGAATGCAACAGACATCCTGTGTTGCCAGTTGTCATAAATATTTCAAGATGAAACTTGTAAAAATGAGTTCAGATACTCATGAAACAGAGCATACCGTTTCTTAATTTTGAGTAAAATGTTTGATCTGTGCAGAGTATTTAGTGCCAGTTTGGGAAAGATTTCTGCAGGATCGAAGCAAGTCTACACAATTAATCAAATCACTGTAGAAATTGCAATATCAGTCTGTGCAAATATGTATAATCGCAGGCTACAATTTAAAAGGGCCAGATTTGTAAGGATTGAGGGGGAGCTAATTTCAGAAATGGAAAATAAAATAAAAACAACCTGACATTTAGCAGAAATAGATACCATGTAAAAGAAGCAAACTGAAAGTTCCAACAGTTTTTTGTTTTGGATTTTTTTATGCTAGTCTAGGGTTGTATGTATGTACATTTCTAAATGTAACCCGTCCACTTTCCTTGATAACCAAGCAAAGTAGACTCAAATTGAAATGGCAAATCACAGTTTTACTCACCATAACTGCAACAACACTTTATCTTCAAATCATGCAGCATGACACAGAAGCCAGTCACTTTAGAATGAATGCAAAGATATAGGAGTCATTTTATGTAAGACTTTTGAGAAGACTTTTGAAAGTTTGATTTTTTCCTTCTTTGAGGCCATTTTCAAAGTAAGAAAACAGCGGAGATATTTAGATGTGTCACTGTATGATAGTAACGGGTCTACCTATTTGTCATGTTAGCAGTATCATTGCTTAGGGGCTTGAATTGAGTGTATTTGAGTAGAAGTGATGGTCTGCTGGTGTTGGTCTTGAATACATTGTTGGTGACCCCTGATTACAAGTTGTTGTGAGGTTAGTGCCCTGTGAGCTGGTGTAATAGATTGGGTTTATCATCACCTACAGACTGAAGACATGCAGACAAGAGAGCAAGATACTGAGGATTGTACAACTTAAAGGGACGATGCACATTCCTGCAGCTGCTCTGCATGAGCTTTTATGCTGACCGAGTTGGCAACGATGTGCAAACATGCGTAATAGTACAGTGAAAAAGACTGAGCTACTGTATGTTACATGCACTATCGTAGATGATCCAAAGAGATGCTTTGCAAATAATTCAAAAGAAATGTTATGATTATTTGTGAACTAAATTCTTTTTATTTCCTTTTTTGCTTGCTCCCCACAAATTCACACTAAAGCAGTCAAATAATATTGTCAGTAATCTTAAAATCTTTCAAACTTTCAAGCATCTTTCATAAACAGTTCCTGTTTCCCCATGAAGCAAGTGCTGAAATGAAACATTCAGGTATTTCTTTTTCTCTGTAGAAAAGACATTAACCAGCCAAAGTATCAGAGCACTTGAACAGATTGCCTCTAGAAATGCTAAGATTGATGATGAGGATTTGTGAGGATGAGTCCATTTTACTCTATGTCTTGTTTCTTCTCTGATAACATGTAATACAATTTCAAGAGTAGAACGGATTCTGACCTTGTTTCTTGTTTTAAGGTTATCTATAGCTGCATTACCTGATAAAACACAAACGGTGCTAAAATGCAACACAGATGCAATGAAGGTTTCAGTTGCACATCATTATTTCCCTGCAGTCCTCAACTTGCACGGATACAGGCAAACAAGAGGCTTACAATGTGCAAAGAGTAAGAGTGATGTAAATCCGTCAGTTTGCACACTGTCTGCTGGGTAATCTGAGCTTTGGTCTTCCTCTGACCTGCCGCTGACACTGTGGCGACCGTCTGCACCGTGGAAAATCATTCTCAGTGCTTTAGTTTGGCTTCTCTTTCTGCTACAAACGAACCGATGATTATTCAGTCAGTAAGTTTGAATGTGTTTAGTTGTTTGTGTGTTTTCGCTGTGTGTTATCGTACTCTTCAACTGTGCTTTTCACATGTTGATTCAGTGCAAACGTACGACACTAGAGCTGTGTTTTTGCATCAGTCTGCCCTTTTACTCATTTCCACCACACCTGAATGAGGTCATACAGTCAAAGACAGTCAGCTGTTTTTACAGTTTAAACTTAGATTCATTCCCTATTGCATATTTCTGTTTTCACTTTTTCAGTTGATTTTACTAAAATATTAATTTGTTTATCCTTGCCTCTCGGAGGGTACGCTATCATACAATTTGTTGTTTGAGTGACTGCAGAGTTTGATGCCTGTCTCAATAATGACTGGTGTCAACTTTGTAACATCAGAGGCATAATTCAACTTGATGAAAGCTGAAAGGTGTTTCGGTGTTTGTTTTTAAGGGGATGTGCTGTAGGTGAAGTATATATGGCATTTGTCAGTTCCTCAATTATTTTTCCATCCAGCATGGCTTGGACTATGTCCGTTGGGTATTAAAGGTCACTGGCTGTCTGTTGTTTGGTGTGTATGTCAGTATTTTTTTGACCTACTGAAAGGGCTGTAGATTGGCACATAATTATCAGAGGTTGACCAACAATGGATCTTTAACTGCCCTCAAAAGAATGATAGTTTGGAGCAGGGAGAAGCAGATAGCTGAATGATTAGTCGATACTACCAAGAAACTGGATAACTGATGAGCGAAGCACCTCGGGCAAAGCAATGAATACCCAAATAAACAGTGTGGATTATTGGACCTCAAAGGCAAAGTTAAGTAATAACTCTGAAAATGAACAACAAACCAGTCATCAAAGTTGGTGATTCTAGGTGCAGTTTTACCATTTTCCCCTCTTTATCCCCCCTCAAAGCCAGTTATTCCAGTTGAGAATATTAATAACAGCCACATTTCAGAGCCCAGTTCTGCCCATACCCATTGTATCAATCCACATTAATCAGATTTAATCAGTTCATCTCTCTTTTAAAAGGCTTAAAATAAAAAAAATTTAAAAATTAAATTCATCAGTGCATAAAGAATTAAGTGCCATATAAACCTCAAATGTTTTTCATGCAGTCACTAAACTGGGTCTTGAATTTGTATCATAATTAGCATTTATGGATTTATGCCTCTTTTCATCTAAAATAAACCAATACCAAAATCTACCGTAAACTGAAAATTGAAAAAGCGAAGCCACATTTCCAAGCTTCCAAGTTGAGGCAAGATAGTCACATGCAGGTCATATCTGATGGATCAGTAGAGATCAGTAATCACATGTGTCAGTTACATATTTAACCTTGTGTCTGTCTGGAAACACAACTGGTTAGTCCAAATCTGGGCATAAGGGTGCAGAACATATGTTACCTGAAAAAACTGAGAGTAAATACAGAAAAACTGAGAGTAAATACAGAAGTATCAAGTCCTCACTTGAATTACAATATTCTGAAAGACCACTAAACAAAACAATAAAGCACTGCAGCTTTAAATGACAAATCAATAACTGTGATTAAACATTAAATTGTCTTTGTAGGACTAATGGTAGTTCATACACCTGTATAATTCATTCATTCATTCATTTTCTGAACCCGCTTTATCCTCACTAGGGTCACGGGGGTTGCTTGGAGCCTATCCCAGCTACATAGGGGCGAAGGCGGGGTACACCCTGGACAAGTCGCCAGTTCATCGCAGGGCTGACATACAGAGACAAACAATCACTCTCACATTCACACCTATGGGCAATTTAGATTAACCAATTAACCTATTAGTGCATGTTTTTGGATTGTGGGAGGAAGCCGGAGTACCCGGAGAGAACCCACGCAGACACGGGGAGAACGTGCAAACTCCACACAGAAAGGTCCCACCCCCCGTCGACTGGTGTTGGAATTGAACCCAGGACCTTCTTGCTGTGAGGCATGAGTGGTAACCACTGCACCACTGTGTCGCCCCACCTGTATAATTAGATTCATTTAACCAATAAAGACCCAAACATCCACTGGTGACCAAAACCATCTCCTGATCTAAAATGTTTAGTACCTGTTGATCCACTAATCCTATCCATACATGTAAATAATTGGGGTAAAATGCAGTTTGTCATCTTTTCATGGTAATCAGATATGACCCATTTGGATATTCAGAGGCTCCGCAGTGAACGTGGAAGCATCGTTATCTTGTACACATTTGATTCACCAGTAAAACCCATGGAGTTTGATAAATGACAATGGATGGAGACACTGGGTTTATGTTTACTTAATGATAGATTTGACTGAAACAGTGACGTTTTTTTAAGTTTTCTGTGCTTTTGATATAATAACCCTCAACTTAAATTTGAGCATCAATGAACATCTACATAATCACTAAATTAAATACAGGAAAATACCTGATTTTCACTTAAAAAATGCAAAGCATAGTGCATAATGTTAGAGTAAGTAAATGTGATAAATCACTTGAGAACAGTTAAATGTAGAGAAAAAACTATTTTGTAATTGCCACAAAAGTAGCACTGGGCCTTTATGGGTTAATTAATCACAAATGGTGAAAAATGATGTGGAAACAGTGAAGTATAGTTGTGGTGTTTCATCCAGCTGTTTTTATTCCGGAAATGATCTACAAAATGATCATGATTATGTAATAACTGACGGATGTACTGAGTTCTGGTTTTGTCTGGTTTGTCTAAATGCTTGGATTGAAGACTGCACAATGGTGGGCCTGTTGGACTGATGCAGGGCTGACCTGACCGTGTCAGGCAGGACGAAGTACAAGCCTGAATTAGGTTAACAGGAATTATAATGTGGACTTAATGTGCATAACTGCAGGCCAGTGGTGATTAGTATGTGTCTCACTAACATGCTGGTCAGTGGGCCCTGCAGGAGCAGCTTTGGCAGTGAAACCCAGATTTACTGCATTTGTTTTTAAGCACTGAGTAAACAGCTTTTGTGGACAGTCGTACATAAGTGCTTATGAGCTGATGTCAGTTTATTAGTTCATGTTTTTCCTGTAAAATGCTGAATTTTACATAGAGCAGAAGAGTCAGATCCATCCAATGTGGTGTGGTGTCACACCTTGCTTTTGTGGATAAGCAGTCTGCTGTCTACCGCTGCCCTGGTTCAATACGACAGGGGAGACAATGACCCAGAAATCAAGTTGACCTGAGTACTTTAAATCAAGGCTCCACCGGAGGAAATAAATTCTCTCCCCACCAGCACACCCAGCGCCAACTAGGACAAGTAATCCAGACAGAATAAAAATGTCCTCTTAGAGGACGTTGCGGGAGCGCGGGATAGAGGAGCAAGAGCGAAGACACGATGGGTTCAGAAATAAAGAAGTGAAGCTGGAGGAAAGACTGGGTACACTGAGAAACTTGCAATGTTTTTTGATATGAAACATGTTATCTCAGGAGACACAGACCTGCAGAGAAAGTGTGGATGCATCCAATCCTTCTACATTATATCAGTAGTTTTAGAGGATGTTGGTTATAAATCAAAGCACAGATATTCAGCTTGACTTGTGGATAGAAAAGGTCTTTACTGTTTTGTTTTTTTGGCTCCCGGGATTATACATCAAACACTGACTTAATTGCAGCAATTAGGCAGTGTGCCTATTGAGAGAAAAAAAGTGGTGAATAAATATATGTAGCATGTCTGCACTTTAACAGGAGTTCCTGTAGGAAAAGTCTGAATGCTGAAGGAGTAGAAACTCCAGAATATGAAAATGCACAACTTCCTCGGGAGCTCTCTGCTCTCGGTCCAAATCAGAATACTAAATTCCAACATACATGACCTGATGGCGTTTCACACTAGAGCTGCCATGTCACCTCTGTTATGAGCTGCAGAGTAAAGCAGTAGACTTACATCTGATTGGATCCTAATGGAAAATCACATATTAACCCCCTGCTCTTCTGAAAATGCCTATTGCAGGACAAAATCTTGTATGAAAGGGTAGTTTTTCAGAGTCCAGAATAGGTGTACAAGTCTTGTTTTCTGTCAGAACACTTGGATTACAATATGCAAAAAGTGGGTGTGGAACTTCAGCATTTCTATGGCAAAAACCTAATTGCTTTAATACTATCAAGCATCAATAATGCATGTTATCATTGTCATCAGTGGATACAACATTCATGTGCACATTCTGTGTTTTTGTATTAATATTAACAGTTGTAAACAGTTTTATTTTTTATGTTGTAAAACTACTTTGAGTGTACTGAAGATTTGTACCATAATCTGTATTGCAATTTTCTTTTCTTTTCTTTTTTTTTTTTTTTTAGCAGAAAATTGATGTAAAAAAAAAAAAGTATTGTTTAGGAACTGATGCTGAAACTAACACAGACATCAGGATAATGGAACAATACACATGACCCGAGAGACAACACATCTGCTATAACTATAATATATTCATTCCAAGTGGAATTTAAAAAGTCTTAAATCTCACTTGACTTAAGCTCCAGACACTTAAATGTGACACTGCTTTTCTAAAATGACATGAATTATAATAGAAGTGTTTTTGCTCCTCATATTTCTCCAAAACAATTCTAAAGCATGCAGCCCGCTGTTGGATGTACATCTGACTCCAGACACTGTTTATAATCCACAAGCCACTTGTTGCCTCTTGTGACTCAAACAACCATTAAGGAACCATCCCACCTTAAGATGTGACTCTTGAACAGTGTGTGTCACTGTGTAACTGACTCACTGAAGCCTGCTTGGTTTTCTGTTTATCTGTTTACAAACTGCAGCAGCTGCTACTCTGCTTTTCCTTTCCGCTGCTCTGCCTTTTCTCTGTAAATCTGTGAGAATGTTTCCTTCATTCACTTTTTACTGAAAAAAGGAAACCACTGACATCTGTTCTACAGAACCAGAGACTGACTATAACTTAAAACTATGAATTGCATCATACCATCAGAGACAGTAAATGACATCACAGATGTGACAATATGATGCTTTTCCCCTGTTTTTGACACTTAATGTCAGTGGGTTGTGTATTACAGCTTGGCTACCAAAAGGGGAATTTATATTATGTTCTGATCCTTGTTTTGTTATGTAACAGCATTTATACAATGTCTAGGCATTTTATAGATGAAATTATAAATCAGTGAATTTGCTTCATAACAGACAGATGATTCCATGATGAAAACCATCCTTAGGTGCAGATGTCATTTTGTTATTTATTTTATTAATTTTTCACTACTTCACATAACCTCACATAAAATGATTCCAGTGAGTTACAAGTAGTGAGTGAACACAGATGCATGCATACTCACTAGTGCTGATTAGAGATGCAGATTATTGATTAATTAATTTATCATTAGTTGGTTGACCTTGTCGACTGATTAATGATTAATTGATAAGCAGTGATTTCCCTGTGAACCTGAATTTCTTTAAATAGGGTTTATAAGAATAAAAGCTAAATATTGTTTATATACTTCATGAAAAAAGCTTGTCATATTCCTTAATGATTGATTTATTGGACCAGTGGATACAGTACAGGCAATGACATTTATGGAGTAGAACTAAATAAATTCTACAGAGAAATTAAATACATTATATTGCCAAAAGTATTTGCTCACCTGCCTTGACTCGCATATGAATTTCAGTGACATCCCATTCCTAGTCTATGGGGTTCAGTATGACGTCGGTCCACCCTTTGCAGCTATAACAGCTTCAGCTCTTCTGGGAAGGCTGTCCACAAGGTTTAGGAGTGTGTTCATGGGAATTTTTGACCATTCTTCCAGAAGCGCATTTGTGAGGTCACACACTGATGTTGGACGAGAAGGCCTGGCTCTCAGTCTCTGCTCTAATTCATCCCAAAGGTGTTCTATCAGGTTGAGGTCAGGACTCTGTGCAGGCCAGTCAAGTTCATCCACACCAGACTCTGTCATCCATGTCTTTATGGACCTTGCTGTGTGCACTGGTGCACAGTCATGTTGGAAGAGGAAGGGGCCAGCTCCAAACTGTTCCCACAAAGTAGGGAGCATGGAATTGTCCAAAATGTCTTGGTATGCTGAAGCATTCACAATTCCTTTCACTGGAACTAAGGGGCCAAGCCCAGCTCCTGAAAAACAACCCCACACCATAATCCCCCCTCCACCAAACTTTACACTTGGCACAATGCGGTCTGACAAGTATCGTTCTCCCCGCGACCGCCAAACCCAGACCCGTCCAGCAGATTGCCAGATGGAGAAGCGCGATTCGTCACTCCAGAGAACGCGCCTCCACTGCTCTAGAGTCCAGTGGCGGCGTGCTTTACACCACTGCATCCGGCACTTTGCATTGCACTTGGTGATGTATGGCTTGGGCCATGGAAACCCATTACATGAAGCTCCCTGCGCACTGTTCTTGAGCTAATCTGAAGGCCACATGAAGTTTGGAGGTCTGTAACGATTGACTCTGCAGAGAGTTGGCGACCTCTTCGCACTATGCGCCTCAGCATCCGCTGACCACGCTCCGTCATTTTACATGGCCTACCACTTCGTGGCTGAGTTGCTGTCGTTCCCAAACACTTCCATTTTCTTATAATACAGCTGACAGTTGACTGTGGAATATTTAGGAGCGAGGAAATTTCACAACTGGATTTGTTGCACAGGTGGCATCCTATCACAGTTCCACGCTGGAATTGACTGAGCTCCTGAGAGCGACCCATTCTTTCACAAATGTTTGTAAAAGCAGTCTGCACGCCTAGGTGCTTGATTTTATACACCTGTGGCCATGGAAGTGATTGGAACACCTGATTCTGATTATTTGGATGGGTGAGCCAATACTTTTGGCAATATAGTGTAAAATAAATGGATCTGAAGAGGGGCAGTTTAAAAGAAATGGGCAATTCTGACTTTGCATCACTACCTGACATGATGGAGCAAGATTTCAGCATGGAGGAGGTTCACGCAGGGTAGGGCTGCACGATATTGGAAAAAAACTGACATTGCAATTTTTTTTTTTTTTTAAACCCTGCGATATATATTGCGATATGAAAAACTACTCTGGAGGATGTAATAGCTGCGTGGTGCCGACGTAAACGGTCAGACAAATTAGTTGTGTTTCCTCTCATTGTGTCAACAGGTGCAAGGCACTATCGACACAGAACATGTTTCAATATCATCCTTCTTGTAGCCGAAATAATTCCAGATAACAGACGTTGCTTTTCTTTTTGGCACCAAGTCTTGGTTTTCGGTGATTGTTCACTGCTCATTTTTCAATGTTGTTGCCGGCGACTCACTCCATGTGCAGGGGCGTGGTCTGCTTTGGCAAACTGATTAAGAACGATTGTGATTGGTGGATTGCTACGTGCAGTGTGTGTCAGGTACCCAGGTTGAAATGAGATGAGAACACATTGACTTCATTTGCCTCTTACATTGCAGGATCTGCGATGTGACTATTGTGCACACATACATTGCGATGATGATGCTCAAACGATATATTGTGCAGCTCTAATGTGGGGGACGAATCTCAAGGAGTGGGGAAATGCCATGCCCCCCCCCCCCCCCCCCCCACCTTTCAGGACCAGACCGATACTCACCTTGCATATGTGCGTGTATTTGGGCCTCCTCCGGCCAGCAGAGATGTACCACTCCCACAAATAGAAAAGAGCAATTAACCCACAATTATTGTAATTTAATCGAACAAATTGTTATCGCCAATTAATTGATAGTTGATTAATTGTTTACATCCCTAGTGCTGATTGACACTAACACAGAAGAAATCTGTTGGGCACATCCTTTTCAGTCCACTGTTTTTAAATACTCAGAAAGGAAGAGAACTTTCTTTGGAACATTAAACCACAAATCAAATCAATTGCAATAGTCACACATCAGTAACAGCCTGATGCCCTACTTGCATGGGTCTGGTATTAGCCTACCTGTAGACCTCTTGTAGTTTGTAGTACCTAGAGATTGACTGTGATCTTATGTGGATATCATGCAAAATGTTTCTGTTTCTGTATCTTTGGGCTTCTTGACCACAGGTAGACAGTGTTTTAGGTTGAAAAAAATTGATTTTTAAAATTCTGTTTGTGTTTATCCATGTGGACAGGGAAAATGAAGAGATTAGAGAGTAATGTCACATTCCAACATGAGTATTTATATTGGTGCTTTTGCGTATTTGATGTTTCAGATGCATGTTCTTGCACCTTCACCTGAAACATCAGATAAAGCTCATTTATGTGTTTAAGTCTCTGTATGACCTGTATGACATCAGCAATGACACATTTGAGACTCACACACTTTTAGCAATATTGTGGCAAATACTTAATAATTTAAAGCAGTGGTCCCCAACCTTTTTTGTACAACAGACCGGTGCAGGGGTTCCAATAACAAAAAGAGGTGCAGGGGTTCCAATAACAAAAAAACTTTGTCAGTTCAGAGCATGTGAGCTGAAACACTTACACTGTATATCAGATAATTCCAATGATTCTACAGTATAATATCAACTCACCCTAATGCAGAACCAGTGGAACCCTGGATTTATTTACCTGCAGCTAGACGGTCCCATCTGGAGCTGATGGGAGACACACAGTCCAGGTGTGTTCCGTATACAAACCCAGGCACACAAAAATGTGAGGTTGGAAACAGAACAAGGACTTTCAGGGCTTTTGTGGTGATATTCACATATTCTGCTTTGACTTGAATCCAGAATGCACAGAGGTTTGAAGTTGTCTCAAACATGGATTGATGTTTCGCAGCAGTTTGGAGGTGCTTGTGTGTCACCTATTGTGATGAACCTGTAACTATGGCAGGAATCCTGATATTTCCTAATAAATGCAGCTTTCTGTTTGCAGGCAGTCTGTGACCCTTCTGCAGCCTCATCGTCTCCTCATTTCTTCCTGAAAACGTTCTTCAGTGAATTTTGTTTTTGGCTCATTTCTTTAGCTTGTGTTACAACTGATTCAGGAAATGGCATCCGAGCCTAGCGGTTGTGAGGCGAGGGAGGAAACGGTCACTTTTCAAAATAAAATCTCCGGAAGACTAATGGAAAAAAATGCTTTAATATTAACCACAATTTTTTTTTTCTTTGCGGTCTGGTACCAAATGATTCACAGACTAGTACCGGTTAGGGGACTGGGGGTTGGGGACCACTGATTTAAAGAATACACTTGACCAACCCAAACCACCACTCAACATAAACTAAGTCTGTTGCTGTTTAACTTCATGATAGTGTCAAACATACAGCTCGCAGGCCAAAACTAGCCTGCCAAAAGGTCCAACCTGGTTGGTTGATGAATTTGTGAAATACAAAAATTACACTGAAGATATTAACAATCATTTTAGTTCAGGTTCCACATACAGACCAGTATGATCTAAAGTGGATCAGACCTGTAAAATACTATCATAGTAAGCTATAACTACTGACATCTCCCAATTCCTTTGTTTGTTTTAGTGTAAAATGGTAAGATTATATGAAAATGTTTACATTTACAAACAATCTGTTCAACAAAAAAAGAGGAATAAACTGAACAAGGATAAATGTCTTTTTCATGTTATTCACATTTTTTAAAGGATACTTTGTAGATATAAACATTGTCTTATTGTAATTTTATTTTGTTCGCCCAAACACAGTGAAAAGTTTGTAGTTGACATATATTATTGTGTTATTATTTCACTGGTGTGGCCCATTTCAGATCATATTGGGCTGAATGTGGCCTCTGAACTAAAATGAGTTTGACCCTCCTGGACTAAAGCTTCTGTGTCTCCTACGTCCAGTATTATCTGAGGGTCTGCGGTGTCCACAAGAGAAAGTCCACCAGGCTTTTATCTGAACATTTGCAGCGTGGACAGAATTTATTTTTAAAAAACTCTGGGAAAAGACCTGTTTAGAAAAATATCTGTACAGTGTGGACAGAGGGCTGTGATTACTATGTCTGTAAAGTAAAAATTTCTTTGAGAATGAATTCCTAATTTTACTGAGCACAGAGGTCTTGTGCTAATATTAGTGCTGTGTTTATTGATATCTTTCTCTGATAGGGAGTGATTATCTCTTCTGTGCTTTTCTTCTGCTTATTTCCTGCTTGAGAACTATGGAGGCTATGCTAGTTATTATAAATTAAAACGTTTTTGATGGAAATTCAGGAGGTTCACAACTCATGCTTCTGTCCATAGCCTCTGACTCGATTCTTGTGTGTAGTAAATGGTAAAAGAAGGTAATAATAATTGAGTCTGTTGTGTGAAACCCCTCCACAGCATAATTTGTAGATACAGGGATTCTGATCTATGTCAGACTTTTCATACCCAAAGCTCTTCTCTGTGAAAGAAGTAGTTTTATTTTCGGGCTGAGCCCATGGTTTCCAGAGTTCTCTCATTCAGAATTACCCCCTTCTGTGTCATGTTCACTCTCTTCTATGTTAGTTTGTATTGCAGTCATGGGAATTTCCTGCTAAATATTGACTATTTTTTGACGAAAGCATATGTAACATAGCAGAATATAAGCAAGCATAATATGAAATATTGCACATTTTCCTTCCAGCTGGAAAAGTGGTAATATAACTGTGGTTAATGTATCTATTGCGTCAGATCATCCTCACAGGCATTAGAGTCTATTGAATGCAGTGAATAGTGAAATGTATGATGAGTAAATGTGAATGAGCAATGAAACATCACAACATTTAGAAAAGAATAAAACAACCCTGCATTTATTACTGCATGACCTTGTGAAAAATCCTGTCACAGTGGTTGAAGCTTAATACAGGCTGTGTGTACAACAACCTATCTCTGTGTTTAAGGTGTCGTGTGGAGTGTGTGTGTGTGCATCTGTCCTCACAGTCAGATCTGCGTTCTGTCAGTTTGACATCAATAACTTTGGTCTGCCATGGACAGAGGTCGTTTTTCTGGTTAATGGCTGCGGTTGTCACAGAGGTCAGATGTCAAATCTCAGTGTAACAGTCAAAACCAACTGTTTCCTGTTTTAATGGCCATGTGTTGTGTCTCTAGACTTTTTGTGCCGTATTTCTCAAACACCGGCTCAGAGCCCAAAATAATCACTGACGTGTGATAATGAGGACTGTGTTTAACCTCTTGCTTGATATTTGAATAAAAGAAGTATATGAAAATGGTCAATAGTTGCAGCTTGTAATGCAATATTTCTTTTGGAGTTCATACATCAGCCCAGGGTGCTCATGTATTCTGCAGCAGCAGTGACAAACCCATTGTAGTGACAATTACAGCACAGTCTCTTGGTATGGATTTGGTTTTATCTCTAACATTTGTGTGATACTCAACTGTGAAATCAGAGCAGCACAAAAAAAAAAACAAAAAAGCAACCCACCAAAAACAAATCGGTCTTTTACTGTGCGAAAGCCTTTCTACTTCAGTTAAATCACAAGAGGCGAAGAAGTCATTTCAATTTCATTCTGAGAAGTTATGTTGCTCATTTTAAACGTGAAATTGAGTTGAGCTCCTTCGTTGCAAATGTCTTTACAAACTAATGCTATAATCTTTTCATATGTCTCCAAAAATAAAGTGATTGAAAAAGGAGCTTGGCACAGTCACACAGCCCTTCAGTCTTCGGTTTCACAACACTGCCTTTAAGTCATCCAGTAATAATTTCCTATTTCTTTCTGTAATTAACAGTGAAATTGTCTCCTATGCTTCACAACCCTGAAACTAATTCAGTTCATTGATTAAGGACCTCAGAGTGATACGAGCTTTCAGCAGAAAATTAAGCCCTTGTATCTGCAGTGCATGATGGGGGTCTGCACCGTATGTGGACCTCCAGGGGAGCGCACTTGTTTTTACCTCTTTTGTGGTCGAAAACATCTGACACAACATAAAGCACTGGATATAGCTGTTATTATCGTTATTCCAACACACTGCAATATGAATAGTAAGAAAATGGCTAAAAAGATTCTGCTGCTACTGCCTGCTGTGCATCTTTCAGAACCACAGGGGCGTGGAGAGAGGGAGACATTGTTTATTCCAATAATAATAGTTGCACACTCGTTCTGATTGAAAGTATGTTCAATAAAATCGATTTTATTTTCTGCTTTACAAAGGTGAGGACAAACTCAAGTCCTTTATAAATGTTCCATGTGGTGTTCCTCAGCAGAGAAAAGGCCTTGAAAAATGTATTTTCGTTGGCAGATTTTGAAATGAAATGAAATCACAGTTCTATTGAGTTGGCGACAGACAGGGTGGACCAGTTCACTGTTGGAAATTGACTTAATGCATCAGAAAAGTGGCAACAAACTGTGACTTGTGTGTTGAACATGCACATCGCTACATGTTCATGAGCATCTGTACGTTTTTGATATTCAAGAAAAAGGTATATAATAGATGAAACTCTAATTTTAGAATATTACACTTTACTCCAACTTTGAGAACAATGTGATGAAATTGATGAAGTTTCAGAAAAAAAATGTCACAGCATATTTTATAGCAAGATGTGAGAGTGTGTGGATTATAAGAAGACAGAAGCCAGCGGGTCCTCCTAAACTTGGTGATGAACATTATTATGTTGTCTGACCGTGCAACAACAACAAAACTTTGTTGAATCCTTATACCAGTTATAATATTCAATACGAATTTTTCATTTACTGCCATACAATAGTGTAGCTATAACAGGCTACAATAATAATGTTCGTGGCTAGAAGTTCTGCAGAGCTTTGTGCACAGTGTATTTACTTTATACATGTTTAAATATTAACTTACACAGTCTATTCTTTTTGAGACCTTTCAAATGCAGTGGTGATCCAGAGCTGTAAGGACAAGGTCCCTCCTCTGAAAAGGTAGATCTACCTGTAATGTTAGTTATTCTTGACATGTCTTTTCACCTCTGCTCAGTAATTAGATTTTGCAGTTGTTTCATGGATGATTTTACTTCATATCTACATGTTGTGGAGCCACAGAAACACCAGCGTGTCAAACCCTTCATTGTGTACATTAATTAAACCTAGAATTGTACAAAATACATTATGCAAATTTCATAAAGCTGTTGATTTAGCATTTTAAAAATCCTTATTCCTATGAATAAGAAGATTGATGACGGATTTACTTGATTGCCAGTTGTGTGTCTTACAGAACCATAGAGGCTTTTAGTGAAAGACTGAGACACAATGCATGTCTAACAAGGTGAGAAAAAAGCAGGGAAAATGAGGCGCTCTTTACATGCATTTTGAGGGTCTCTGTCATTTCTGACAGCTTTCTTGGTCAGAAATGGAGGACACGACATTTAAGTTGTTAGTTAATTTGTTAGTTGTCATAGTTTTGATGTTTCATTCAGATTAGCATGACTTATGCATGCTGTGCTTACACGAGCTATTATGAAGAAGATAAAAGTACAAATGTATGACAATAATGGCATATTCTCAAAAATCCATTTATCCGCCTATTCACCTTAGTAGTCTTTATGTTCATTCTGCAAAGTTCTACAGCACCAAGTTACAGTTAGTTCAGTAAGTTTTATTGTTTTGTTAGCTTACTGGCAATAGACACTGAGCTTTTGTTCAGGTGCAGTGTCCGTCATCATCTTTATCTTTATCTTTGTCCTTGTCTTTGTTAGCAATTTCTTCAAACATCATCTCTGATGAAACTGCTGGTTGGATTCATTTCAAATTTTATATGTAGCTATCTTGGAACAATATCAACAAAGTTTGCCCACAAGTTGGAGAGATTTAGATTTTTAGATTTTTTTTAAAAGAATTTTTGAAATATTAAAAGTTTGCCTTTTTCTTATAATGGGCTGCATTTTAATGACTTATAACATGGGAATGTTTAGCGATATCAGTATAGTTACTTTTGAGCACTGATAGGAAGTCAAATATGGAATTTTATTTGGATCCATGACCTTTGACCTTGAAGGGTCAAACTCAAGGTCACCTATGTCTACATTTCGACAATCATCTTCTCCAAAATTACTGGTTGGATTCATTTAAATTTGTTGTATACCTTCCTTGGGACCATGTCTATGAAGTTTGATCAGAGTTTTGAGAAATTTAGGTTTTTGAATTGTTTACGAATTTTTTAAATATTAAAAATTTGCCTTTACTTATAATGGGCCATATTTTGATGGCTTATAACACGGAAATGTTTGAAGATATCAATATAGTTACTATTGAGCACTGATAGAAGTCATTAGTTGAGTTTTCCTCTAGTGAAAGTACCACCCACTTCTATTGTGAGAGTGATTTCCTGCATCAAGACCACAGGACTCTAACATAGCGGCAGAACCTGACAACCTCACAAATTCAACTTGGTGTTGATTCTTGATAGAACATGCTAGTGAAATACAGCGCCGTTGGTCCTATTTTTTGGCTTGTTTCATTTAAAGAATCGGTTTATGTGTGTATGATATTTTGTGGCATCTAGCAGTGAAGTGACAGATTGGAACCAAATGAATTCCCTTCTCTCCTCAACGGTGACTGCAAAAAACCATGTGGAAATTCTCTTAAAATTAGTGTTTGGATTTTAGGGTAAGTTGATGTGGAGACCTATAATTTTTCAAAACATTCTGTTTGTTTTTATTAACACTTATTGTATTAACTCTTAACGCTGAATACTACATCTTCAAAGCAGGAGAAAGGAGAAATCATTCAGAGTTGCTGTGAAATCTGTGCATGGTGACTGTAGCTTTTAATGACTAAGGTAACAAACACCCAACCATTCTTATTTTCCTGTGATTATACACTGATGAAAACATAATTATGACAAACTTCATTTCTGCAATTATATCCTCTTAAGTTCCTAAAATCTTACATAGTGGATGTCTTAACCCATAAAGATCCAGCACTACTTTTATGTCTGTCCCCAAATGATGTTTTCTCTATATTTAACCTTTTTTAAGTATTTATCACCAATTATTTATAATGTTATCCTCTGTATTTTGTATTTTATCAATATAAATCAGGTATTTTCCTCTGTTTAATCGACTGACCATGTAGACGTTCATAAAAGTACCGTTTGAAGTTGAGGGTTATTATATCAAAAACAGAGAAAACTGCAGAAAAAGTGACTTTTTCGGCAAAATCTATCATTAATTGAACATAAACTAAGTGTCTCCATCCACTGTCATTGATCAAACTCCATAGGATTTACTGGTAAATCAGTGTTGTAGAGGATGACATTGTTTCCACGTTCACTACAGAGCCTCTAGATGTCCAGATGGGTCCTATCTAACAACCATGAAAAGATGACAAACTGCATTTTACACCAATTTTTTACATGGATTGATAGGATTAGTGGATCAACAGATATTAAGCATTTCAGATCAGTAGATGCTTTTTGTCGGTGGTACATGTTTGAGTCTTTATGGGTTAAGAGGAGCCAAAGTCCCCCTGAATGCCCTGTAGTCTGACAGCTGTAAGTCCTGCTCCTACGATCTGGCCAACTGTCTTTTTTTTTTTTTAGTGGTTGGGCTTTTAATCAGCTCGGCTTGCTTTTGGTATTAGCAGGTGATTAAATGAATTAGCTGGACCTGGAGACATGAGCACCAGCTTGGAACACATGGGTCTGAGGGACTCTTGGGGGGTGGGGCTGAGATGGGTCAGGATGGGGGGGGGGGGTGTCAAAGTAGAGATAGGAGGGGTCATGGCGAAGGGACACAGCTCTGTTCTGCTGAGGCCACAGCTTCATCAGCAGGCATGCGCACACAAAGTACACACAACATAGAGCGGTTTGTACAACTCACATGAATACACACATTATAAAAGACAGATGGACACACACACACACACACACACACACACACACACACACATTGGGCCTTTGTGTGTCACACTGTTGCCTCTGTGTCTACATGAGGAGTGTCCTGACACAGCACACGCCTCCTCGCCACTAAATGTCATGCACAGTTACTAACCTTACGGAAAATGCAAAGTGCTGTGTTCGCATCTTCAAGTGCATCCACAAAGTAGTTTTAATTATTTTGTGTGCACAGACTCTTGTAGGATTCCTGTTTTACACCTGAAAGAATTTGGATTGATAGATAAACTAACAAAACAAATCTGCAGATGTGTAAAATGCATTCTGTTTGCCTGGGATTGCGATCACAGATGACCGCTGCAATTAAACAAATTACCAGAGGTCTACAGGTAGCACAAGTCCCATGCAAATAGGGCCTTCAGTCTTTTAAAATCTCCAATATATAGACATTCTTTTAGCTGTTTGAGTCTTTGTCATTGGTTCATGAGTGTCTCTGTGTAAGGTACGCGCTTACAACAGCATTATCTCATCTCCTTATAACAGCACAATGTAAAATAAACTGAGAGGGAGTGTGGATTGTAAAAGTTGCTTGTGGTTCAGAGATCTGAAGCAGCTGGTGTCATCTTTACTGAGCATTTTCTTATTTTGGTAACTTGTGTCTTCTGTCTGGACACTTTGCACCTGTCTGATTTTGTCTTTCTGGCAGGTCTGTCTATGATTCACACAGTGTGTTTTGGAAAAGAACCATTGTTTTGATATCCATTATGAGAGGCATATCTCTAATAGATTATGGGGAATTAAAAAAGAGATGAGACAGTCATAATGGAATGTAAATGAGTGAATGGGAAGCCTTTAAAAAGATGTGTCCTTCAGTGGAGGCACTATTAAAATCTTTTGTAAGCTGCTGAATGGCAGTGTGTATTTTTCATTGTATCAAACTCTCAACAGTGAAACTCGATTTAACTAAAAACTCTTTGACCTTCAGCCTGTTCTGTAATGTAAGCAATGGATTTTGATACAGTAGTTAATTTGAACAGTTCTTTGGTCCTCATATTCCCATCTTTAAAATCTAATTTTGAAAACAGTGAAGGCTAGGGTAAGGCTTTTCATTCAGTTTGATTGTGAATGAGGTGATCAGAGGAGAAGATCTGAAAGCCTCTGGGTGTCCGGCCTCTCGCCTGCATTTCTATGTGACTTTCATTAGATGTGATAAATTCTTTATCCAAGAGAATCTGGACTAATCACTGATCCTGTTGGCAGAACCATACAGCATGAAGTACTGACTTCCACATGGAAATTTAAATGGATCAAATGGGTGGTTTTCATTCAGAGAAACAGGCAGACACGACTGCTCACCTTGAATCGTCTTCATGCATCAACTCTGTGACTCATTCAGCTCAAGTCTGTCTTCATGGTAGAGGGAGTCTCCAGAACTTATCTAAAAAATGCACAGAGAAAACGGTTTAAGCCAGAGTTTTATATGACTTTATGCAACTTCTGTATTCTCTGTTTTTACTTTGCATTTCAAGTAGGTTTGGGCAAAAAGGTTGTATCACAAGTGGTCCTGAGTGAAAGTGGAAGGTTTTAAACTCTTCTTTATTAGGTTTGGGTAAAAAAATTGATTTGATTGATTTTAGATCAATTTCATTTTAATTTTGCATAATCGATTAATAGTGGATGAAATAGATTTTTGAGAGCAGTACCGTGAGTACCTAACCAAGGTACCGCCGACTTGGAGGCACGGCTGGTGCTCCGTCTTGCGGGCCCCTGGGGGAGATGGAGCGTCTTGATCTCACTCCCAATGATTCTGGCATGGAGGAAGGGTGGGGAAAACACCTCTGCGGGAGGTCCTCCTGGCCTCAAACTCGAAACTGCAGTGTGGAGGAACTGGCTGGCGGAAGCTCTCTGAGGTGGGTCGCGGAAGCCGGTCGTTCTAGGAATATTAACTTGGATCCACACTATCACCTATGGCTGATTGTATCGCTCTGACTGACAGTCAGGGACCGCTTCAGTGTAGTTGTGAATGGTGCAGCTGTAGGGTTATATATAGGTAGGATGCTGTTATGGACTGTTTGATGCCTTGTGAAGAGAGAGACACACCAGCAATCCTGCGAGCAGGTTCTGTTCACAGTGTTTTGTGAAAACTTTCTTTGGTAGAATATCCTTAGTATTTTAGTCTGTCAAAATGACGGACAGTCTTCAGAATTTTTCATCATCTTTAAAAAAAAAAAGTGTCAGTGGTGGCATAATTTTGGTTAATGTGACCTCTTATCTTAACCTGAAGGGTTGATGTTGCACTTTCATGGTGGTTTGCATTAAGTGAATCTGAAAGACATTCTTAATAACTGGTTTATTCTTATTCTTAGTTATTGTTTTGTCAGTACATACAGTATTGCTACTGTCTATCTCTAGTTAACTCTTTAAGTGCCAGACAGTTAAGGGGCTAATAAGCCTTAAAAGTGCCACAGATTTTGGCCGTTTTTCAGTATTTCGCGTCGTTTTTATAATATTTGAAGAATCCTGCAGGAAACCGCTCGGTAACATCCGACCGATTGCTAATTAGATTCAAAACGCACCGGACGCAGCCGATTCATTATTGATCGTAATTTGCATAATTCATAATAATAATAATAATAATAATAATAATAATAATCTTTATTTATATAGCACTTTTCATACATTAAAAACTGTAGCACAAAGTGCTTTACATATCAGTTTAAAAATCAGTACCGCCCCCCACCCACACCCACCCACTCACCCGCGCGCGCGCGCACGCACACACACACACACACACACACACACACCCGCACACACACACACATATACATGCAAACCCACAAGCTCACACATACTTAAGAAGACTGACTGAGCACGGGTAGACCAGAACAAAAATGTACAAGTAAAAGTAAAACATCAATTTAGGAGGCGCTGTCTCAGGGAGCCATCCGCACCAGGAGGCAGCCGCCGACCCCGGCGACCAGGCACCAGTAACACAGCCCCGCATCCCAACTAGTGGGAGAGGGCCAACTGGGACCCCCACCCACCAGAAAGGAGCGGACCCCAGTGAGAGAAGGCGCCACAGCCCCCGGAGTCCACAGCCGCCCCCCAGCATGGAGGGCTCCCTCTGATGAAACACCGGAGAATAAGAAACATTAAAAAGATATAAAAATATTATTTGGTCGCGTGACCTCAAATTCCCGTCTGCTTGGTCTCAAAAGGGGGACACAGAAAGAACATCATCGAAATGTGAGAAAGAAATGGGGGTGGATGGTTTGTTTGTACACAAATATTGTGTGTTCTCCAAAGCCGATCTGATCGGCCCGTGGCACTTTATAGGTTGTTTTCGTAAAGCCGATTTAATCGGCCCATGGCACTGAAAGTGTTAAACTGTTATCTCCCCATCTCTCTGCCATCCCATTTCTCTTGAGTTTTCTATATTATTTGAAAGCTGTTGTCCACGCAGCATGACTGCCTTGGGTTGTCAAGGTTCATGTCTAGCAAGTTGATCATCAGGGGCTTATTTCACACTGAGGGCTGTCTCATTTCACATTACCTTGCTTATTTTATTGGCTTCTTAGTATTGCCTCCACAACAAAAATCAGTTGGATGTGTGTATTGCATAGCAACAATCACACAGAAATAAGAGAGAAGAGAATGATGGCTATTGACCAATCACAAGTGGTGTAACATACATTTTTAACACAAATATTACAATCCAATAGCCAACAGAGCAGAGTTTAGAGCTACGGTAATTGATTAAAAAAAGGTTGAACCAATTTATCAACTGAGAAATTGAAATGCAAATTGTTTGGTGAATGGCTAGTGTGAAATTTTCCTTATTTAAACCTACATTTTAGGGAGATTAAACCATTGGCCACACAGGACATGACCTTTACTATATTTCTAGATGAACTGAATGGTGTTTTTTGTTTTCTGATGTTTCACAGGCCATGATATATAAAATATAAAACACCACTGGAGAATTTTGTTCATAAATGTCTGTCCAATCATTTGTTGTCCCTGTGTGCTCTTGATATATACAATATACTATATATGCATGTGACAAATCATCCAAGAAGTATTACAGGAATTAAGCAGAATTGCAGCAATCATATTAGTAGAGGTTTAGCTTAAATCCTGTCTGTTTATTATGTAATGCACTGTGCTGCCACCATCTATACATCTGACTTTGTCTTTTGTCCTAGTTGACCTTCATAATGATAATGAATGACCTCAATCCAGCTGCTTAGTGGAGATATTAGTGAATTAAAACCAGTGTTTGCTCGGGTGAACGTACACACACACACACACACACACGTGCTGCATTTTTACTGTACAAGCGATGTAGTTTCACACACTTGAAAACACTGGATAACATTGTCCATGTGGTGGACAAGTTGGTAAGAAATGCAGATGTTTTGGCAGTTCATTATGTACTTTTGGACACCAGATTTCTCTTTTGGGTCTTGAGCTGAAGGAGTTTTGGAAGCCCTGATTTACAGCATTTAAGAAAGATCTGAAATACGCAGTATTTTTTGATATTTACATATTAGCAGTCATCAGTGACAGGCCATTACATTGAATAAAATGATACATTTCTCTGAAATTGGGCCATAGTTTGAAACATTTGATATAATCCAAGTACACAGATCAACAAAATGTGCAGTGTAGCACAAATGCCCAGTTGGATTAACATTTTAATGTGAAATGTTATATATTATGGCTCTAATGTCCCTTTGAGTGATTGTAATAAATATAATCAGATGAGGCCTTGTGGAACATCTGTCTTGAAGACGTTTACAAACTCATGAACACGCATGACTGTATTATCACTGTGGCAAATAAAAATATGATAATGGATCAGAATGTTCTAAATATTCAGTGTTGGAGCATTTTGGCTGAGCTGCAAGTCAACTGCTCTGTGTCTCCAGTCTGCGCCCAAATGAAGTAAAGGTGTTCTGTTCATTCACACATTTATCTCCACAGATAAATGCTGCTTTCTTCTTTTGAAGTGCAATGTCTTGTGTGTGTGTTTTTTTAAATAATTATTTATTTATTGCTTTTTATAATTTTCCATTGACATGTACAGGCACGTAAAGATATTCACATACACATTGTACATTCTTTTACATTTACATGTATACTGTAGGCTAATTTTCTCAAGATTGTATCTCTAATATATCTTTTTCTCAACTGTCAGTGAAAAGAAAATTGAAATAAAGTAATAGAAAGAACATTTCTTGTGTTTTGTCTAGAAGGTCAGCAGCAGACCAACCAGTCTGACCGCTGAGTAAATGCAGAATCTGCTCTGAAAAGACTGTCTAATCAGCATTGTAGACAGAGAGTATTTTCTTAAATTTGTTTCAGCAGTGGTGGTTTACATGTTTGTGTTTGTAATCAGAACAAAGCTGCAGTATTGTTTAGAAAAAAAAAATGAGGCAGCTAGCAATTTTTGAAAACAACCCAAATAAAAAACCCTGAGACAGAACTGGTAGAATCATAGAGGGTAATTGTCATTCTGTGTTGATGGGGATAAAAAGTGTTTACTGATAGTGGCAGCTGCTTGTTGTGACGGCAAGTGTGCATTGTCTGACCTGCTTTTTGAAAACATTGTCATAAAATGTAGGCTGTGGCCTTTCAGTATAAATGTGAAGTAAAACATGCACTTGTACTGTTCTGTTCGTATCTGCAGCTTGGGGAAGCTGATTGAGGTCAATCTGTGATTTGCTGCCTCGGCCCTGGGGACTGGCTGTGATATCACCAAAAGGCTTACAGTTACCCACAGCATCCTGTGATTTTTGTATCTTCAGACAGTTTGCCTTTTACCGTCTTCGAGGACATCATTATCAGGAAACGCTGTCTGTTTTCACGCACCGCCTGTTACTGTATCTGTGTTCACCCCTTTGGGCTTAGAATGATTTATTCTCTTTTATGCTAAAGTGTTTATGAAAACACCAGAGGTCGTGCTAATGTCATATTTGTCTTCATCTGATAGTAATCTTTTAGAAAAGACGACCACACATCATTGTGCTGGTTCTTAAAGCTCATTGTCGGTCTCATTTGATAGCAGGCTCCATGTCGATAAGTCACATCATGTGGACATCCCTATTGTCATCACCAGCAGTGATAAAATAAACACAATTAAGCTGGAAATACATTATGAGCAGAGACACAGTTGAATGCTGTCCAGCAGCCGCTGTCCTGTGTCTGCTCTTGTGGTTTTGTATATCGGGTGCTTGTGGGAGGGAGGGAAAATGTTATCAGTCTAACCATCTGTGGTATGCTTGGAAAAATGCATGCTAGCCTAGCAACATCCCCTCCACCCAGTGACTTCTTGTCCTTCCGTTTTTTATTTTCCATGAGTGGGTTTTAGTGAAGTAGTATTAGGTTGAAAGGTAAACAAATAAGTTACAGAATACTCCTGGTATGGATATGATATATTTATTACCACTGTAGTTGGGTAAGAGGGGCTTCTTTCTCTCTTTTTTGCTGGAGACAGGAGTGACGGGCATGGTTTTTTTTCAGCATGTAAGGACAAGAGATCAATGTACTTAATCCAAGAGAGACAAAATTGAACTTAGTACATACAAGTCCAGAGTTTTCCCAAGGTTTTCCAAGGCAAATACCAAAAACAAACAACAAAAAGCATAAAAATAAAAGTCAGACCTGATGCTTTCCCCAATTGGTTTATACTTGTTTTAGTTTTTATGGTGCCTAAAATGTGTCAAGTGCTGCACCTATCTGTCCTATTATGGTAGGGAACCCCCTGCAACTAAATAAATGCAGTAAATGATTATTTCATACAAAAGTAAATAAACAAGAGCAACATTCTTGTGGATGCAGCTGGATTCACAGAGTGGGAGGCGACTCAATGGAAGTGAAACAGCTGACACTGGACAGTGTTTTACTGTCTGCAGTCTCTGTGACAGTGAAGAAAGTGCTCAAATGAAACATTGCTCACTGCTCAACATTACATTCTAATGAAAATTTGACATGTATAAGAATATTTGAGAATTGTGACCAAACCCTGCTTGGTTCATTGGTATGAATCTGACAGGGATCATGTAAACGGCAAATTGAGATATTCTGAATGAGACCTTTTTCCACATTGAACATTTTAAGACACAGGCATAGGTTGATACAAATCTGGTTTTGTGAGGATTCTTTGGACATGTATACAGTGCAGTAGGAATGGGCTTTTCATGTGTGGATTTTACTCCTGGTTGTGATATAGGGCAACTATTTATGCTGAGCTTGAGGAAGGACAAAGATCCTCTAAGGTAGAGATGGATGCTCCAAAGAAAAGTCCTTATCTTTGGTTAGAAGAAGAAACACACCCACTGTTAAACATAAAGGCAGAGGATATCAGCGGGTTTGTGGATATGAGCAAATACTGTATAAAACTGCTGACCTTTTTCCAGAAGGTGTTTGCACAGTGGAAAACGTCATGTGAACAATTTGATTAACGGATTCATTCTTATCCAATACATAAACAAGGACTTTTCAAATTTTTGAGATAACTATGATCGTTTGTGCATGCAAGCACATTCATTGTTTTGGGTATTGTCACAATTGTCACTGATCTGTTTTTAGATTTCAGTAATTGGCTTTTGTTTCTTGTAGTTTTTATTCGTCATATCTGTCCTGTGTCTGAAGACTAAAAGTAAGGATGCAACAATCCTGCAATTTTGAAATGATACTGATATTCATCCAATAGTTTCTTTTGTTCATTTGTGTTCATGATCAAGAAATGGTTCCTTTTGATTATAAAGTTTGTATCATTAAGCTGTTATTAGTCTTACACTAAAATACTGATATAAAATAAACAGAAAAAGATAGATATATCCGACAGTCCTGAACTGAAGTCCATGTATTGTTGACAGTTGTAGATATCAGCCTCTGCATAAGCAACATGTGTCTTAGTCTTTGTAGTGAGATTAGTATTTCTTCTGCCATTCCACAGACAAGAATAGACCGTGATACTCAGCTTTTGTGTCAGTAAAGATGAGAGAGTGCGAGAAAAAATTTGAGCTTGCATTTCAAAGACACCCACGTTTCTTCATTAAGATAATGGAATATATTCAGAAACTCTTCAGAAGTACTACTTAATGGATCTTCTAGTAAGACCGTGTCCTTAGCTATGTGCATCGTTAATAGTAATAGGATTTCTCTGTCCACAGTGGAAATTAGGCGCCTGCTCGTGATCGATTTATGTGTTTGTTCTTTAATGTGAACTTGGTCGTGTGTGTATGTGTGTTTGCCTAATATCATTACCTCTGCTCTGATTCCCTGATCTGATCATTGATGGCTCCTGGGTTTCATATTCCTGGCTCTAATGCCATTGACCATCAAAGTCGCTTAAAGAAAACACTGCATGTTCTTGTTTGTCACACGTCCCGTCTGAAGTATAATTCACTTTGCCTGCTGCGCTCACATCATGGACACACAGACAAACATGGCGAATGAAAGAGGGCAAAGTTTTCCTGCTCTAGTGTACAGTAAAGCAGTTGGCGTGGATGTCAGTGGTTCAGAGTCACAGGCTCTTAGATCAAGATTTACTTGTTTTTCCGGCAGTGTATTCATTGGGTTACCTTTGATTAAAACTTTCATTTTCGAAGAGGAAAACATTGTTGTGATAAAGTTCAATCTGTAATCTTGTAGTTGCTATTTAGTTATGAGTCGGTTGAAAAGGGCTTTACATGCAAGAGACAATCAAACTGTAGGATACTCACCGTATATAATTTACTTCTTCACTACTGAGGCCTGGCAGTAAAACAGTGTTAACTAAATAAGCATTAATCACAGACTACAGGTTATGTTTTTTTTATTTTGTGTTTTGTCTTTAATGTTGTTGGTCTTTTCAAAAGAATTCCAGCCTACTAACTTGGGTGAGGATTGCACAAAATAATAATAATGCAAATAATTTCAAACCATAAATAACTCGTTCAACTTCACTCATGACCAACAATCACCCTTTAAATTTTAAATTATAGAAAAAGAATGATATCGCATTTTTTATGTTTTTGTCCTTATTATCCAGCTCTGATTAATTTTTAGCCTAACAGTGATGTGAACCTACAACATGTATGAGACAGTAAAACTCGTTCTGTACAAATAATAGATTGAACATATCCTGAAGGCCTCATATAAGGCCTGTGTGTGATCCATGGGCTCAGGTGTCTTCTGTTCCCTAAGGTAGTCTGGTAGTCTTCAGTGTCTGAAACAGACGTACCTATAGGACTTGATTTGATTAATCTGAAATTACTTACATCTTCTCTCTATCATGATGACCTAGTTCTATAGTGATGCTATAATATATTGTCGTCAGTTAGTTGTCTTTATAATTTTCATCTCCTGTTGTCAAGTTATGCGGTGGCAACAAACACAATTATTATTATTATTAGCTTTGTTGTTGAGACATCTGTTCAACACATTGAGGCATTTTTTTGTAGTGTGAAAGATGAGAAAATTCTGCAGCCTAACATTCTCAATTTGTGTGAAAACAGTCTGGATAAAGTCAACAGTACATTTGCCTGCAAAATAATGGAGATGAAAAACACCCCCCACATTTACGGATACATGGATATTACATATCAGCCGAACATTGGTATCAACCAATAGTGGCCTTGCTGACAGACGTCAGTTATATTCATGTGTTAAACGGAAGTTTGTTTCATAACATTGTATTATTGACTTTATTCTCATTCATAGAGTGTGATGAAAGATTTTTAGGAGTTTGGCTCCTTTTATACTGACAGTATGTTTGTTTTCGTGTGTCCAACAAAAGGGGTAGGCTACTAAAGAGAAAACAAGAACAAAACAAAACAAAAACACCCTGTCAGTATTGGCATCAGTCATTCTGTTCTTTTATACATCACTGCCAGTATTGATGCATGAGCTCTTCATCCAGATCCTGAAAAACTCAAATGTATAGAGTTTTGGCCAAATTCGGATTAGGGCTTTGTTTATGTTCTATGTTTCTATTTCTGTTAGAAATCTGTCACAGACACGTTCAGAGTGAGTTTATACTCCCAGATTGAAACATTTCAGCAAATAATTGAATGAACAAATTTACTCTAAACATTCATGCTCCTCTCCCCAAATAAAGATAAATCCTCAATCATCCCCATGACTTCAACAGATCCAAAGTTTAGTGTCTAATATTAAAGACTAAATGCTTTCAATACTCATCAGCTTCAGCTCCAAATTACCATATGTAAGCACTTAAAGACAAAACAAACTAAGATAATGAAACTGGTAAATAGAACAAACTGAACATTGTTAACATTGTGTTTGCATTACCGCGCTGCTGCTATAGAAACCCAGTGTCAGCCTTCTCCACTCAGACTGTTTTACTGTCTTAACCTTTTAAATGACAGCAGTAGTAGTGTGTAGTGTTTTAAGGATGAGGCACTAAATACTTACCAGGAAGTGATATTAATTGTGAATTCAAGATTAAAAAATAGATTGGAGAGTTTGGAAATAACTGAAATAAATGGAATATGATCCTATGCATATGACCTGTGTAATCAGAAATGATGACAGGATGAACCACCCAGTACGTCCAGACTTTCATGGGATAACTTGGTGGTTGCCTTCATACACCTTTGGAAGTTGGTGAAATTCGACCAAACTTTACAGAATTTGCTGGATTTAAGTCAGTTACTTGGGCCTGAGTTATAGTAAGATGTAGGTGAATTTTACATATTTATTTCAATGTAAAACTGTAGGAATGTTGCTTTTTGTACGGCTAACACAGCAGCTAAGTTAAAACTCACTGACAAAGCTTTCTGTCCCAGTTCATAACAAGCCTAATCTTTAAATCAGGAGTGAATTTAAGCATGTTTCTGACCATTTTTACTGCCATTTGTACATTGCTTTATTATACTATCTTGAATAAGTAAGTTAGCAGTGTGCAGTAGAAGGTATTAATTTAATCAGAGCTTTTTTTTTTTTTTCTTTTTTTACCCAAGATTCATTCTGGTCTTATGTGCTTTATTCAGATCCTCTAATAAGTCATCTAATAGTAAATTTGTAAATCTTTGTTTCTTCTGGTAATCAGATTTCAGGTCAAATAGAAACTTTGGTGTTTGACATGTTGGGCATTGATTGGCAGTCTGTATGGCTGGTCTGTTGGAGCTTTGTTTTATTTTTAAAAAATTTTTTCCTGATGGACTGCTCCAGTGGTGTTGTGGGTACTAGGTCCAACTAGCAATACTGTGAAATGACTTTTTTTTTTTTTTTTAACTTTTCACCTATCACCCTTTGCAGATGACTGTGACCCCCACTCCACCCATTTTGTTCAAATAGTCATGTGTGGCTTGGAAAAGCCAACACGGTGATGGCCAGATTCCAAACTACTGGCTTCACAACAGCAATCCTTAAACCAGTAGGTGATGTCGGGGTTCTTCTTTCTAATAATTATATCCAATCTATTATTTCCTTCTGATCTTTGAGACTACAGTCTATACTAGACTTTCTTATTAGTTGAAATTGTATATAACAGGTACAGTAAATTGAATAATACAAACCTTCAGTAAATGTATAAACAGCGTTTCCGCTGGTAAGGTTTTCCCGCCACACCATACGGTTGATACAAAAAATCTTCACCATCACATTAGACTTATTATACTTATGTATACTAGGCCTACCATTTTCAATAAGAAGCCACGCACTCCGTGCCACTGTACAAGTTTTACCCCCATATTCTTTTTACCCCCTAAGAATTATGCGCATGCTCTAAACCGTCAGGCATGTGCTACCACATTCGGTAGTGAAACCTGTCGTACTGAATTTACCCCATTTATTAATCATTTACTATAATAAATTTCACTTTTTCTGGACATGCAAAACTACACAGTTAATGGGGGAAAAATAATATGGGTGTAAAACCAGCTCACTGTGTGCTGCACCAAATTTACCCACGTAGTGCGCATGTGCGGGGGTAAAAATTGTACGTGACACTGCACCTTTTTGAGGTAATCTGTTGAGGTAATCGGAAGATCAGTGCGTGAAAGGATTTTTTTTCCTACACTGAGTTGGCCTACTTATTGAATAAGTATAAACACATGTTTAGTTGAAAGTTTTGAACTGCTGAAATGAAATTTTTTTTGCCAACCCATATAAAATCTGTTGTGCTTTGCTTGTTGGCCATGCTGTTATCTGTGGGAATAGATAGTATGTGTTATTTGTGTTACAGTTGTTGTTGAGGCTTTTGCGTGCCTTCAGGTTTTGCTTTGTATCTCACGTCATTAAAATCAGGTACATAGTCTATAAATGTCAGCAAAGCTGACATCTGCCCTCATATTAGTGTCCAAAGACTGCTGGTTCTGGATAACTGTGTAGTTTAACATAAGCAGGTGTTTATTTTACCGCTGGCTTCACAATTTCCTTTGCTAAATATAATCATGTTGCAGTGTATTTTTTTTAAACTGAGGTGTATCTTCCAACCAGATGAGTGACATCAGTGCATACAGTCTGTAGCCTTCAAGAAAAGGCAAAGACCATGCTTCAACTGTTAAATCAACCAAACTCTCATTCATTACACTTCTAGACAGAGTTCCTCAACAGCTTCTGTAACTACATGCATACAAAGGAAGAACAATGTCACATGTAAAAATGAGTCATTACAGCTCCAAGGTCAAAGAAACTCTAATGATGAGATGAATTTAATTCTTTCTAAGTGTCAAGACTCAAGTCTTGCTTTTTGGGCAGATAATAATAGTTTAACAGCACATGCAAAGGACTCAAAACCATGAAACTTTTCTTTCACTTTCAACAGTTTAGTTTTCTTTTGTGCAAACAAAATCAGAACTTCACCAAGAGAATGTGGCTGATACAAAGGTCAGACATCACCTTATCTGCAGAAATGTAGCAAAATAAAGGCAAGTCTGCTACATTACAAGGGAAATGTGGGGGAAAAAAATGACTCTGTCTGCAGATATCAGACTGATGCCTAACTTTCTAGACAAAGGCTTTTAAACTTGTATAGCTGCATGTTTTTCTCCCCACTACTCATTTTATACACATTATTATGCAGAACAACAAACTCCACTACACCTCAAGACTGTTAAGTAGCCTGCGACTGCTTTATATCTTCCTTGAATGACTGTGGGAGTACAAATTGCTGACGACTTTATTTTGAAATTCCAGCAGAATAATGTGTGACCCTGCTGCTAATCCTCTTGTGAACAACTTTTGGATCCAGACCCAGTCTTTACAAATCATTTGCTGTGAGGCTTTCCCAGCTTGTGCGCCTCTTACACCATAGCCTCGTTCTCTTGTACTGTCTTTTGGGAAATTAGGTTTTGTCGTAGTCAAGTGGTTATTGACATCCTTGTGCTGGAGATCTTATGCATGATTTGGTGCTCACACACATTTGTGCTGTGCTGGTAAACTGAAAGTGATGCTGTAGGAAGTGACTGTACAGTTTATTTCCTGCCCCATGTTTTTAGCAGTTGGGTAGCTGCTGTACAGATGCAAAGGAAGTGTGAATGCTGATACATGAGCGCTTGAGTCCATGAAGTAGCACTGTGGAGCATTTAATCAGGAGTGGACGAGTTTATTAATAATGAGCTGCAGCCACCTGGAAATAATCTGTTACAGTTTGTGAAGGAGTAAGTAAGAATGCCTTTCATACCAAAATATACAGTTATTTGCAAAATTTGAAAAATGAATGGGTTTCTGGGTATTTAAGTGTGTGTTTGCATGCCAAATGATCAGGAAGGGCTGACATTTTTGTTGCGGTGTTAAAATGTCTGTACATTGTTTGGAGTTGTGTTCAAAGGAAGTGGTCTGACTGAGCTCATTCACTGTGGATGTAGTTGTTACTGTACGTCCCCGTTCACTCTGGTTGGGGCCAAAACGATCATCTTCACGAGCAGAATTGTGATCCACAACCTGAATCACATCCTCTTGTAAAATGCAGGTGATGTAAAGTGTTCACCACATTTTGTCGGCTGCAGCATGAAGACTTTGTTGTTGCTTCGTTTGTTGTTTAGAGCGCTCTGTGTTTTTGCATCATTTTTACCAATGTCAGTGCAATATTTTGACAATAGCTTGAAAAAAGCATGATGGAAACTTGATGTGGTTTAATGACTAAGATCGCATTCTCCTGTCTGTACGTACATCTGTGACAGCTCCCAGTGTCTCACCATGATTTCTTAGACTGCGGAGGCTTATTCTGACACAGTGAAGGTTTATAATGAGCTAAAATCTTTAACACTAACACTAGGTTTTGCACTGTGACTTTAACAAAAAAAACCCCATCAAACTGATGTCAGAGTTCAGAATCTTGACCAGCAACTTATGGACACACTTTAATTCTTGGTTGTTTGAACTTAACATGTTTTCAAACTAATATGTTGTTCAAGTTTTACTGGTTTAAGTGGACTTGTGTGGAAAGACATGAAAGAATCATTACAAACACAACTGAATATATTTCAAGCTGTTGGCAATGATTTGTCCTGATCACCCATAAATGTATCTGTTAGAATTTCGAAAAGTTCAAGGTCAAAGTACTTAAACCCTGCATAGAGTCTTCTATGCAGATGTATGCACCAGTTGTGATTCAGACTCACTCATTTAATTTGTGTTTTTATTGTATGTTTGTCATATGGATGTAAATGTAGTATATGTGTAAATATGTGTCCAATTCAAGTATAGATTTTATTGAGACATAGGCCTAACCCGCATTATCCCGCTGAAAAGTGTGAGTGTGTAGTAATTAACTTTGCTTTACTTGGCGCCGCTTTAGTTTATTTGACATGTGGTTTTGTTAATGATCTTGCATTGTAAATAGCTGTGTTTTTCTTCCCCTACCGCAGTAATTTTTCCAATCACTGAAATGAACTCTATAAATGGTATGCTTTTACTATGGCAGATCTCTGTTAAGTGATAAGAAGATGATAAAAGGAGTTTTCAGGTCAGAGAGGAAAAAAAAAACTTTTGTTCACATTTACAAATAACAGTGAAAGGAAAAAAATCCCCTCTTTAGCTTGCTGGCCGGTATAGTTTTTTTCCGCTTTATCAGTCTCTCATCATCCTGGCTTCTACTTGTAGCTCTCAGGAAGTGGTTAACCTTGATGCAGGATGGTAGAAAGAGGTTTGTACCGAAGCACAAAGCAAATGGAAAAATGAGACTGCAACACACGCTCAGTCATTTAGATGTAATGGAGAAAATCAGCCTCTATTCTGATAGGGGGAACATTTTGTCCCCTTTACTGACACCTTAAAGGCATCATCTTGACGGAGTGTGCATCGTTCAAATTAATGGAGGAAAATGGTCGGGCTATGAGGATAAAATATTGCTTTCAATTTTGGTTCACCTTGATATGAACCCGGGAGTGTTTTGGATTATAGAAATAGGGAGATGTATGACAGATAGAGATTCTCAGCTACGAGTTACACTTGAGGAAATACATATACAACCTGTCAACATTTTTTGTTTCTCTGCAACATTTCATTTGACATTTGGACTGGACCTGACCAGATCATAACTCCAGAAATTCACACACAAATAATAACATTACAATGCTTAAATAAACTTCTACTTAGTAAACGAATGACAAGCCTAAAAACATCTTATCAACAGTGAAGTTTGGAGTATGCAATGTGAGGCTTTTTTCCGCTCTTATGACATGGTAGAATTCATGGCTTTGAAAAGATGATGAATGAATGGAACCATGTGCTAGGACAGGATCAGAGACATACCCTAAAGGAGCCTCTTAATTGGTTCCAGAAGAAAGATGTGACATTGTTAAAATCTTAAATAAATAAGGCCCTGTTCAGACTGAGGATTAATATGTGGTTTTAGTGATCTTATCACAAGTGCAGAACTGTAATGCCCAAAATAGACTCATAATCTCATAATTTTTACATGACCACCTCATTGCAATTTTTTTTTCTTTGAGCTCTTTGGTTATGTGTAATACCATATATTATCATTATTTCTACATAGTTTTCCACTGTTTGACTGGTACTTTTTTAAACTATCTTATCTTCTTGCTGTTGATATTAGTGTCACAGTGTTTAAGTCACTGCATTTCAACAAGCTTTGTGGATTTATAGCCAGATGCAAATTGTACACATTATCTTTATAAGATCTATATGAAAAAAGAAAGCCCAATAACTTGCAGGAGGTAATTTGTCGAACATGTAGCAAAGCAGGCTTTCCAGCTTGAGAGGGCTGACCATCTCTACATGTAATGTCTGTTTATTCTCAGTGTTTAGTAACAGGCAAGAATTCCAGATTTGAATAGCAACTACCTGAATTCAGTTATTTTTTCTTCCTAGAAAATATTAAGTTGTAAAATGTTTACTTTAATTTGTCATTTGGTCCTCTGACTGTTTCATTATTTGTGATATGTGTAACAGTACATTACAGATCTGGCCTGGTAAACTTGACAGCTTGTGGTACATTCACAATGCCTCCAGGAAATGAAAGCTTACACTCTACAGAAAATATGACCTTGTTTATTTGCATTTGCAATGGGGGAATGACATCCAATCATGACCGACTACTTGAGAGACATGGGGAGATGCATTCTAATGCAAGGTGTGAATGGACGATCTACAGCCAGTTATTTGGTAATTAAAAGCAGGTCTGAACTGGGCCTTTGTCTCAGATGGCATTTCACTTTATGGCTCACAATATGATTACTGTAGGGGTGTGTGTTTCTGGAATTAATATCAGCATCAGGTTAAAATTGCATATGAATTTCTCCATTGTGCTTTCCTTAATAGTAACAATAAGGATAGTGATGCTAGTGCTTCAACAACAAATCGATTGAATCAATTCTTGAAAGAGTTGGCAATGAATTTGGCAGTCAATTCGTTGGGTCTTGAGCACGTTGGTATTGAAGCATGCCCGCACGCTGTGTAGTGTAACAGAGGAAAACACAGAGCAGCATGGCTGAGGCTTTGGATGCTGGGCTAGATTTTTAAAGCTAGGTTTACATTATGTTACTGGTGGCCATGGCAGCCCCGTTGGCCCAAAATGTAGTGCGCCGTTTATGAAACAAAATTTGAATATGGAAAAAAAAATGGCCAAAATCCCATGGCATACTACGTTTAGGGCAAACGGGGCTGCCATGGCCGCCGGGAACATAATGTAAACCTATCTTAAGATAGCCTACGTATCGTGATTACTTAATCCTGCTAGCTAGTTAGACACTGTCATCGTAATTCTAAAGTTTTCATCCATCTCCGGTTATCAGGCCACCAGACTAAGGTTACCTGTCGTTAACTGGAACTAATACATACAGCGTTAGTTTGATACCCTATAACTGGAGCTGGTTGAAGACTATAGCTTGTTAGTCTCTAGCCATAACAAGTCTAGGTAGTGGGCTAGTACTCGCTAACTATATCTGAAGCCATTGTGGGGATGTAATCATTAGTGACTTGTCTGCAGCCTATATTGGTTTCAGTCAAATACCAATCTTTGAGAATTGAGTCTTTTGTGTTTATCCGATGAATCGATTAGTTAGTAAAATAATCTACAGATTAATCAATTGTTAAAATTATCTTTAGTTCCAGCCCTAAATGATGCTGATTATAATGTTGTTAATAGTAATAATGGTTAATAACATTATTTTAAAAATCAAGAGTTATTCAGTTTGTAGTTACATGCTCAAGGACACTTCAGCAGAATCCTCAGTTGCTTGAAGTCTTTAACTAGACCACCAAAAATGCATCTCAGCACTTTGCACAGACCATCAGACCATCGCTCACTTTTAAATGTCAGTGTTTCCTCAGTGCATCTGGCCTAAGATTTACTAGAAGTGTTAACTCTACAAACTACTTCCACATTTTATTTACTGATGTATTTATTCAAGTTCCAGGCAGTAAAGTTTTTTTATGAACACTGGGTCAGTCTCTCTCTCTTTCTGTCTCGTCTCATAGGAACTAAACTGCTGTTGAAAGGATGGTGATGACAATGCTGGGAGGAGGCCGCGGCCGAAGGTGCAGCCCTCGCTAGACTCTTCCTTCATCTCTTTCAAACTTCAGCTTTTCCCCTCGTCGCCCATCTACCGCTGCTTCCCCCTCCTGCGGTGCCATGGCCAACCATCTGGAGCTGATCCAGGAGCTGCAGCAGCTGGACAAGGTGCCTAGTCTGGAGAGGCTGCGGGCGGCCCAGAAGCGCCGCACGCAGCAGCTGAAGAGATGGGCCGTCTATGAGAAGGAGATGCAGAACAAGAAGAGGAAGGCAGACAAGAAGGGACGCAATGCAAACAACAGCCAGCAAGCTGAGTCTAAGAGGCATGTGTCATTTGCTGCCAGCGTGGCGCTTCTGGAGGCATCAGCCAGAAACGATCCAGATGAAGGTAGGAGCAATAAAGATTATTCATGATATGTACAGATGGGGAAAGAGAAGAATCAATTTATGAATAAATGTGCTTGGCTAGACCTGTGAAAGAAGCCCTGTAAATATGGCGTAGGGTACAGAGTACATAGGTCTGGGAGTTTTTCAGAAAACCAACAGTAGTAACAGTACCTTCTCTTTGAAACCAGTTCTAGAGCAATATTTTTTTAGCAGGGGTCGGATAAAAGCCATTTCAATACAGTTTACCACAATGTTGTATTTACCTCTTTTTTTTACCCCATGTTCTTTTTTTCCTGTTTTCTGGCTGTCAGCCTTTGGGCAGTGAGTTTGTACCTCCAGCCAATAACAGTATCATGCAGCATGTGCAGACACAACAGTATGAAACCAAAGCACCTCTGGTTCGTTCTGCTCTACTCACTCCCTGCACTACACTTAATGTGAGGAAGTTCTGTTTCAGAGACATACTCACTCACAGCCTGTCTTCAGTCTGACCTCTTGGTCAGTCACATAGAGCAGGAGGGGGGGGGGTGTGTGCTTCATTGTATCCCATTTTTCCCATAGATTTTGTAAGATAAATTTCTTTTAAACGATCAGGAATATTGTTATGTATATATATATATATATATATATATATATATATATATATATATATATATATACACACACACATATATATATATATATATATATATATATATATATATATATATATATATGTATATTTTTTTTTTTCAGGACTCTTGAATCTGTTGATTGTTCATACCAGTACTAGTGTAAATTTGATATTTTACTGTGAGCACTGCATTATGGGTAGTTTTAGAGTGACAGTCGGACAGCAGTATTTGATTGGTCCACTTTAACATGCTGGATTTTCTCTAGCGTACATTGCTCTGGATTTTAAATCACTCTGCTTGAAGGAGCAATGCTTTGTTTTTTTTTCAAGGCTTTATTTGGGCTCAGTAGGGTTAGGAATCTTAGTTGTAAGGCCGATACGATACACATCTCGATACAGCATCTCCGGTCTGATATATTAAAGATACGCATGTGGCATTTCGCGATATGATACGATTCACACCCAAATCACGATACAGAGTGGTTAAGCACATTCTGATTCAACACATTAATTCTGGTAAAAGAATATGCAGTGCAATTCAGTGAGCTTGATTATTTATCAAATAAAACCGTTACTTCACAAACTGGCTTTTGTGCAATCTCAGAAACACATGCCTCACATACAGTCACGTGACAAAGTTAGGACGTTCCCTTTAAATCTTTATTTTCTTTACCTTTTAAATGCCATTAAAAATATATTCTATTGAATGGATCAAATTTTATTGGTACAAACATTCAATAACCGATGCATCTCTATCATTCCAAAATTTTCATTCACCCACAACTTCTCTACCATGCGCAGATCATGCATGTGCATCGGTATGTAGCGGATAATCTTCCCATCCCTAGTGCACAGATAAGAGCTCACACAGCAACCAAGGACTGTTGGGGTGTGAATAGAGATCTCTGCTGACCATTTTACCACTTTACTGCATGTATTAGACACATGATGATGATGATGATGATGATAATAATAGTTCATGCACAGGATGACATCTTAAGGTGAGAATATCATCTCCTTGAATCAAAGAACAGTCACACTACAAGACAAACAAAGGCCATGAAAGATTAGGACACTTTTGTAAGACTGAACAGTAATAAGAACACAGCTGGGATACATTTTGTCTATCAGTTGCTTTTCCTGAGGACATAAACTCAAAACAACTGAAAACTATAAGACTGTGCAGCAGTCCTGTTCTTATTCTGATGCTTTGTCAAGGTGACAACACAAAACACAGTGTTAGATATCTTTTATGGTATTGTGGGAAGTGAAAAATATTCTCAATACGTCGCAACTGTGGAGGGACACATTTGCTTGCGACGTCTAGATAATGAGTGTTAAATGACATGTTTAAGTATTGTTATGTTAGTCATTCAAGTCATCACCAACATTATTAGATATTGGTGCCAACATGCTGTCTGTTCATTGATTTGTTGACACTGATGAGATTTACTCCTTAGTTATTAAATTGTGACAGGGTATTTTTAGGCTGTGCCATAAAAGTACCATAGCTTTGTACCAAATACATGACCAGTCAACGGAAAATTAGATTCATTCAGTCAACACATAAAAAACATGTGCTGGAGTTACTTTCAGAAGCTCAGCAACTGACCCTGCTCAAAGACCAGGGATGCCACATTTGAATAATTACTTTAATTTCAGCCCCACCTCACTACTTCGGCTGGATATCAAAATGCCAAGGTCAGGAAAACGATTAGTCGAGCTTGCACACTTAAACTGCCACTGGGAAGTCACTCTATTCTAACTGAATTTGTTCTGCTTGGAAACTGTTTTATCACAGTGAAGTAATAGAGTTGTCACACTAAGATGAGGCTCTGCCAGTCTTTTAATTAAAATTTCTTCACATGGTGCTCCCTCATTCAGAGATAATAATTGTTTTCCTGCAGTACAAACAGTCCCATGATGATGTTGCGATGCAAAGAGTTTGTGTCAGTGATGCAGGGATAATAATGGGTTGCTATCTTTTAGATATACTAGCCTATATAATTAAACTTTACTTTAAATCAAAATTAGATTGAACCACATTTATTGCAACAAATCGTCCCAGCAGCTGTGCTACTGTTCATTCTGTGCGTGTGGAAGCCCTCTGCAAAGATATGGAAACAGTGACGATATGGAAACAGATGAGAGCAGAGCAAAAGCAGTCCCACGTCCATCCACACATATGCACATGCACATGAACATGGACTGGGAAACTGGCATGTTTAAGCTCCAGATGGAGTGTGAGTCTTGGGATTTGTTTCATGTGGATGCTCTGTTGGACTTTACTGGGATGTATAACCTAAATAAAGATTGGATAAAACTCGCAGGCGATGAGAAGATATTAACTAATTGGATAAAAAAGCAGTAGCTCTTCAAGCAAGAAAGACAACATCCGTTTATCAGTGATTTTGTTGCTCTGTCTGCAGCTGCTTCATTGCACACAGATAGGTGTTATTGTGTTGGGGTTTTTGGTTTGAACAGTGTTAAAAGCTCTTTGTTGTACACTGCTGTTGTGTGTGCAGTTCCCAGGAAGACACTCAGACTTTGAACCGAGGAAGCTGTGGCTGCTGATGTTCACGTACATCTATAGGTTTGTTTAGAAAAAAACGCTAAAAGGTGTCCAGGAACAAATAGTATGTGTTTAACATTAGCAGTAGCATGAGAAAAACTGCAGCTACCAAGAACAATGAGCAATATAGTCTTTATGCTTCAGGGCAGAACATTATTTTTTCATGTCCAGTGCTTTAAAGGCATATATTAAAAGCAGGTTTCAGGTCTGTTGTAGATTAAGAGCAGGCAAAAAAGAGACTGCGCAATGTCGATTCTCTGGACGAAAATTGAAGAAACATTTGAGCTGGCAACATCACTAAAGAGTTCCGTAATAACTGTAATTAATAGTCATATGTAGGGGTGTAATGGTGCACTCGTTTGTATCGAACCGGTGGTGTTGGTGGTGTGGGGGGGTGGGGGGTGGAGTAGATACAGAGAGCATAACAGAGGCACAGAAGTCGGATTGGAGTGTGTGAAGTTTTACTTTTGGTTTTTGGTAGTTATGGAGCGCACCCCTCCAATACCCCGCCCCCTCACTGCTCTCTTTCACGGTACTGAAAACATATCGAACCGAAATTTTTTTGTACAGTTACACCCCTAGTCATATGGAGTTTCATACCCCCATATTTATGAAAGACATCCATATAAATATATATATGGTAAAAGCCCTCTTAAATATCACCAATACCTAATAAATTTGTCTGACTGCAAAATTTGGTTAAAAAAAGTGTAATGTGTATTGGTAGTAAGCTTGCTATCAGGTTTTATTTTTCAAACAAAAATGCAGAGCAAATCGGGCAAAATTTCCACTGCTGTCTTATGAGTGTTGTTCCAAACACAGTATCTGTTTTTGGACAGAACACAGTCACTATTAAACTGTAAATCTCCATTTAGTGGAACCTTTGTGAATTCAGCAATGGGCGTTTTGCTATTTGTCACTTGAAGAAAAGCTTGAAGTGCTTATCCCTGTCTGTACACGTGGATGAAAACAATGTTAGAACTGACTTGCTAAGTGCAGCTGGGCTACTTCCTTTTTACTATAATTTGGACTTAGGCTGTGAGGACAGACTCAAGGCTACAGTGGCTCGTTACTCACTCTAGTCGTACAAAAGGGTATTTTAGTGGTTGTTCAGTGCAAATTTATTTAATACAAAACGTTGACATTTTTGTCATGATGTGAAAAAAATGTTCTCTGACAATAATTTTAGGTATTTTATAGTTGAAATGTTACAAATATATCCTTTGAACAATATTGTACCGGCTGAGGGATTTGATGGGTTTTGATGGATTTCTAATGTTTTATACAGTTTATGACCTGAAGATAAACAGTAGGCTGCCAGTCATACTGTAAGTTCTCCTGTCAAAAAACTAATCATTTAAACAGCATTTACATGGGAATGATTCTGTCTCCAGCTTTTGGATAGCTCTACATGGTTCCCACTGTTCTTGTTTGAATTTAGCACAACTGTGTTGAAGTTTTGTCTCATTTAAACATGTCAGAACCAAGTACCGCCCTGTGTTTCTCAGTGTGCAGCCCTGAACAGATCTATGCCGTGGTTTGGTGATAATGTGCAGAAGCTTTGTCAGTTGTTCTTACTGCTGACAGCGGCCGGGCATAGAAACCATGGCTATCAGCGCTCTTTAATGAGGCTGAGCATGAGAGAAGATAAAAGAAAGGGAGGCAGAATGCAGTGTTGCCCACACAGCTCCAGTGGCAGCTGGCTAGCTCAGGAGCCTGATAATCTCCTCTCTCACATTCCCTCTGGTCCCCAAATGCTCGATCGGGCATCAGAACACCACACGCCATGCTGCTGCAGCACGCTGTGCACTCTTTTACAAAAATATCATCTGACAGAAGCAGATTCTCTTGCACATGTAATTCAAAGAACATGATTTAATAAGAGGAAGAGTCAATTAAATCTATATCATGATACAAATGAGCTTGAGCATCTTAGTGACAAGAGTTGCAACCAGGGACAGAAATAGAGAGAGCTGCCATCAACTGTTTTTATGAAGAGAATGGGAAGCGAGAGAAATAAAAATAGGAGCAGATATTGTGTTTGACCTGAGGCTCACGGTTGGCCTTCCAGCCAAAATAAGATGACAGGTTGGATTGGTTATTCTGCTTCTTTTTTAATCCAATGAGCCGTTTACTGTTGTGTGTGTGTGGTTGTAGTCCGGTTTCCTCCGAGTTGACCTGAGGTGAAGTGTGCACACACATGCACAATATGTGTGTTTACAGTTGTGTATATATTGTCCACAAGAGCTCATTTTATGTCATTCTACTTAGAGCTGGGTGGTAAAACAATCTTGAAAACAGGATCAAGGAACTTAGATCTTTTTTCATCTTTCCTCTTATTTAAATATACAGTGGTACATCTGTTATTGCACTGAGAGGACCCATGTTAATAATCTGAAGTTTTTCTACTGAACCCTTTTTTTTTTAATCAGGATGCTCTTCCAACTGGCAGCATTATTACATTTTGTGATAAATAGTACTATTTATGAATATGGAAAGAAAAAAATGGTGATAATGTTTTTTGCTCCTTTCTCCAGACTTCACACATTTAATTGGGTGGATTTGCACTATGTCAGTGATACAATAGAGGATGGCCAGCTGTAGTTTGGTTGGCAAAGATCTACTTACAAAACCAAACCACTTGTCACTGTGTTTGACATGTGGACATTCTATGACTAAGGCTGCAAAAACAGGAGCGAGACTCACTCACTTATTACACTTTATGAAGCCAGAGATAATGGTCTCTTTTAAAAAGAAGTGATGAATGTGGGTTTTAAATTGCTATTGTCAACTGTAGATCTGCAGTGTGACTTGCTGAGCTGCAGATGTTTTTCCAATCCTGTAATTCCTCGCCTTTATGCTGAGTGTCAACAGAGTATTTGAAAGACAAGTGTTTGATTAATTGTCAGAATTTGACAAGTTCACACTGGGATGTCATTGTCAGATCTTTTAAAAAAATTCTTAAATTTGTAGTTACTTCTTTGTTGTGTGTTGCTCACAGCCAATTGCAACTCTTAAATGACTCTTTAACTCAACTCTTTAATTACCCAATACATTTGTTAATCATTATTTTGATAATACCAAAAGAGTGAAATTTGTGCTATCTTTAATCTAGTCTTGTGTTGTTATTGTCCAGATAGAGGACTCTATTGGCTGTATCTCATCTCTTTGCTCTATATCACAGTTCAGAACTGAGAAGAAAGATCCAATTTGAAATCATGGACAGCGATTGTGATCCCAGTTCCCAACCTTAACCTCCAGCTTTAGTTTATCTTGAACAGTAGATAGTGTTCAAACTGTGACAGGTTTATTTTTGTGTGTTTGCTGGTGCTGATGTGAGTATTTTCTTTGCCCTTTGAACTCATGTCCCTGTCATTATAACTTCCTCACTCTGGGAGTTGACTCACCAAGCTGTGAGAAGAGGCCAATATGTTAAAGCTGCAGAGGACATGATGTGTACTGGGGCTGAAGGTTGACATTGTGTATGTTTGAGAAAGAGCAAAGATAAAATGAGGCTGTGCTATTTGAGTGTTGATGAATGTAAACATTTAATGCATGTGTGTTTATTTGAGTGTGTGAATGTCTGCTCACCTTGCAAACACTGAAGAGGTCTTCTATATGAGAGTAACAGGAGAAGGGGGAGATGGGAAAGGATTGGAGGTGACGGTCGAGGCTGCATCCTGATTCCACTGAGTCCATTTCTTGGCCCTGCGGCTGCCTCTGTCCTGAACCCTCTGCCTTCACACAGTGATGGGAGCTGATGGCTGTGAAATTACTGCTAGGCACCTCTGTGTCTCTGTGTGCAGCTCTTTGGCTATTGAGACTGATAGGTTTTGTCCTCTCCAGAGAGCAGCCATCCAGCAGAGGAGCAACCATTTGGGTCAGAGAGAACAGTCAGCACAAACACACAGTGTACAGGTCTGACATTGCTGTGTTATCTGATGAGGCTGTCACACAGTGATTGAAGGAGTCAGGACTCTTTACACAGAAAGAATAAATAACACCAAAAACCTGAAGGCTGCTCTAAAAGTTGACACCGCAAAAATAAAATACAGAGCTGTACACAGCAGAGATTTATCTTCATGCAGTTTTCATCTTTCATTACATTCATTGCAGTTCACCCTTGGTCCTTTTTAACCCATACACCAGGAACTTTTGAAAGCAGTTTCAATGTCACAGATATATTTTCACAAATGAAACTTTTTAAGGTCATAATAATCCAGTCTGAGCTGTCTTAAATCTTTTTCTGCCTCTGCATTTTGACAAAATCAAACCTGTTTATTATTGTCTTAAGTTTTCAGCCTTGACTCGCATATGAACATTGTCAACAACTGATAAATGCACTCATTCTCCATTTCCAAGCAGGACAATGTTAGATTTAATCAGAAATATACCTAAATAATCCAGGCTTAGTATGTGTTCAGTTGGTAGATAAATGATGTTAGTGTTGCAGATGATGATGATGATGATAAAGAACAGTCATTGAGTTCTCTCCGTTTTATTCTTCCTCTGTGGTTAACCTATAAAAGTAGCGTTATTGCCCCCTATAAAAAGGGCTGTTGGTCATTTTGGTACTTCTTAAAATTTGCAGTATTTTTTTATGTTTGTTATTTGGAATTATGTCTCCCATACCTCAAGCATATATAAATATATATATATATATATATATATATATATATATATATATATATCTATATATATATATATATATATATATATATATCTATACAGACCTGATCAAAATCTTAAGACCAGTTGAAAAATAGCTAGAATGTACCTTTTGCACATTTGGATCTTAATGAGGTTGTAAGTAGAGCTACAATATACAAAAGCAAGAAGGGGGAGTGAGACAAAAAGCACTTTGAAAAGTAATTTATTGAAAACAACAAGTAAACTGAAATAGGCTGTTTATCAGCTGATCAAAAGTTTAAGACCGCAGGCTATAAAAGCCAAAATCTGCTCAAAATTCTCATTTTCTGTCGGGCATTCACACGGTTATGCCCTCCTGATGGCTAAAGCTAAGAAGCTTTCTCTTGAACGTGGTCGGATCGTCGAGCTGCATAAGCAAGGCCTCTCGCAGCGTGCCATTGCTGCTGAGGTTGGATGCAGTAAGACAGTCATTCTAAATTTTTTGACAGATCCTGAGCATTATGGAACAAAAAAGTCAAGTGGTAGACCCAAAAAAATTACACCTGCGCTGAGCCGGAGGATCCGATTGACTGTCCGTCAAGACACAGGGCGGTCCTCGACCCAAATTAAGGCCCTTACTGGTGCCGACTGCAGCGCAATAACCATCAGACGGCATCTGTGGGAAAAGGGTTTCAAAAACAAAAAACGAATTCAAAGACCTCATCTCCTACAACGCCACAAAACTGCCCGTTTAGACTTTGCCAGGGAGCATCAAACATGGGACATTGAAAGGTGGAAAAAAGTTTTATTCTCTGATGAGAAAAAATTGAACCTTGACGGTCCAGATGGCTTCCAACGTTACTGGCATGACAAGGAGATCCCACCTGAGGTGTTTTCTACCCGCCACAGTGGAGGGGGGTCCATCATGATCTGGGGTGCTTTTTCATTCAGTGGAACACTGGAGCTTCAGGTGGTGCAGGGTCGTCAAACGGCGGCTGGTTACGTGCAGATGTTGCAGCGGGCATCCCTCATGACTGAGGGCCCTCATCTGTGTGGTAACAGCTGGGTTTAAAAACAGGACAACGCTGCAGTTCACAAAGCTCGCTTGACGAAGGACTTCTTCAGGGAGAATAACATCAGTCTTTTGGACCATCCCGCATGTTCCCCTGATTTAAATCCCATAGAGAACATTTGGGGATGGATGGCAAGGGAAGTTTATAAAAATGGCCATCAGTTCCAGACAGTTGATGCCCTTCGTGAAGCCATCTTCACCACTTGGAGCAATGTTCCCACCAGCCTCCTGGAAACACTCGCATCAAGCATGCCCAAACGAATTTTTGAAGTGATTAACAAGAATGGTGGAGCTACTCATTACTGAGTCCTACTGAGAAAATTTTTTGTTCTGGTTTGGAGAGTTTTTTGTAATTTTTTGAGCGATGGTCTTAAACTTTTGATCAGCTGATAAACAGCCTATTTCAGTTTACTTGTTGTTTTCAATAAATTACTTTTTCAAAGTGCTTTTTGTCTCACTCCCCCTTCTTGCTTTTGTATATTGTAGCTCTACTTACAACCTCATTAAGATCCAAATGTGCAAAAGGTAAATTCTAGCTATTTTTCAACTGGTCTTAAGATTTTGATCAGGTCTGTATATATATATATATATATATATATATATATATACATATATATATATATATATATATATATATATAACAACACACTTTACACACTATTGGCATTGTGATGTTAAAATGGCTTTTCTGGGTGTTTAGAAACTATAGAATCTCTACATGCACAAAATACTATTTAGACTAAGTAAGTGTTGGGTGTGAAGGTCCAGGGTATAAGAATTTGGTGATCCAGTTACAGAAGTGGAAAATTATTATTAGTCGTATCTAATCATGTAAAAATGTCCTTTAATTTTTATTTCTTTGTCCACCGTGTTGTACCACCTGTACTTCCTCTTCCTCTTTATGTTCTACAATGGCTAACTAAAAAGCCAGAATGGGCTAAACAAACACTGTCTCTAATGGGGGACTTCCATATTTTGCTTGTCCACCATAGGGGAGGGGGTGATGAGGACAACTAGCAACACTTTGACTAATTTATTTGACCACCTCATTCAACACTTGTAGTTTGTAGAGTCAGTGAAATACATGGAACAGGAACAGATGATACTGACCCACAGACAGACAGACAGACAGACAGACAGACAGACAGACAGACAGACAGACAGACAGACAGACAGACAGACAGACAGACAGACAGACAGACAGACAGACAGACAGACAGACAGACAGACAGACAGACAGTTTACATTTGCTTTTCTTGCCATGTTTGAAAAGAAGTAGCAGAAGTATAAACTTTACACACAACTCAAATGAATCTGTTTAAGTAAAGAACAGAACAGCACAAAACAATACAGCTGTATTTCTTCCTTTTAACGCTGACATTTCCGTCCTGGATTAAACTGCTTTTCCTCATCCTTATATTTATGTTAAAAAAAAATGTATGTAATATTTTCCTTTAAACTGATTTGTGTTATTACTTTGCTTTAATTCATCTGTTAGATTGTTTCATAATTTAACCCCTCTGATTAAATCACATCCTTTTTACGGTTGTACACAATGCATTTTCAAATTCAGTACCCTTACTAACATGACACTGATTTCTTGGTTTGTCATGTTATGTAACTGTATCCAGTGTCTCTAGGCTGTGTGTGTTCACTGCTACAGTTTATCTTTAATAAATGCCAACATGGTAGGTCAACATATACAACGACATTAGCAACCAAAATATTCTCAGACAGACTGAAAATTAACTTAAATGTCAGGCTTACACTTGTAATATACTGAATTATAAAGAAAATAACCTGCTGTATCTGATAATTAAATAATTTACTTGTCTATTAATTGCATAAAATATTCTAAAAGATTATCACACAACTCATAAATTAATTGAATTATTGTAACCCAAAAGATTATACCATTAAGGTACACAGTATGCTGTGTTGGGGTTACAAATAAGATTCTTAACATTATATCACATTTATATTGTATCATATTGTATATTGTCATTTCTCTTTGGGACTTTGACATAAACGTTTGTCGTTCCGTATCATATCCATCCTCCTCACGTCCTTCTAAGGGTTGCCCATATCTAACAGTATTAGCTGACCAACATTGCCTTTTCTTTCTCCCTCTTCTTATGTAAGATGTTGCCAAGGGCCCGTCTGTGTTGTCGATTCCATGGTGAGTTCATGGCTACCTATCAGCAGTTTTACAGATGTCTCTCTTATGATTTGTGGCCTATGTGAAGTATCCTTTTTTTTGGATCCAGAAACTTCATTTTTTGCTTTAAGGCAGGTGGTCATTGGTGAAATTTCCAACAAGGGTGCTTTTCATACAACCAGGTTTCAAGCCTGGCCCTCGACTCCTCTGATTAGAGAGGGTTTAGGAACAACACCCAGTGTTTCATCTACACCTTCGTACTGTGGGATGCAAAAAGGACACAAAAAAAATTAACAAATGAGTCTCAGGGGACGCAAAGATAAAACAAAATTTATGATTGTTTTTTTCCCCGCAAGCCACAAAAAAAAAGGTACGCACAGGCCTTAATACTGTGTTGTGAATTTGTCGATCTGCTGAGTGAACACCGGTGAAAAGATGCCTCCAAAAACGAAACTAAAACCACTAAAACTATCATTTGATAAAGATCTTCTGCTGTACACCTGCCAGTGAACTGGTCTGTTTTGACGGTCACAGATCTCGCGCTTGTGATAACCCCTTCCTGTACCCCACTACTTCAAATCCTCCCCCGGCAGAGAAATTGTCTCAATATAGATACTCAGGACAAACTCATGCCAGTTCAAATGGGGCCCAAATGAGTGAGCTTCAACTTTACAAAGGCACATGATATGTGGAAAAACCAAAAGGAGAGGAGGCTTTATGAACTGAAGGAAATTAAAAAGAAATCCAGTGACTGACCTCCAGAGTAACTTGACCATATAGGTTACCACTGTTGTGATTTGTCTATCACTCTCCAGGAGTGCCACCACTGACCAGTCTGGATCATATCACCCTAACATGTTTTAAAATAATCATTCTTTCAGAATATTCACATTTGTTCATTTAACAGTTCCCGAAGATATGATTGTGTTTCACTCTCTGTTTATGTACGTACAATGTTGTATATGTGTGACATTGTGAATGATTTGATATGGAAAATGATGAAACAACATACTTTTTAAATTAAAGTTTTATTTCAAGACTCAATAGTATAGCAATGGGACTCAACAAAAAATCAGAAGGGCTCAGTCTTTTTTGGTGAGCCGAGTCCCAGGACTCAGTCATACCAGTTTGCAGATGAAACACTGAACAGTTTGCACTCGAAAGTCATTGGGGTGAAGTTAATGTGAGCACAAATTAGAGCCCATTCTCAATGAAGTAAAGATTGGACTCATTTTCACCAGTCACATATCTAACATTCTGATTCTGAAGTGGCATTTTTTTGTCCAACAAATAAGAACAACATTAACTTTGCTCGAAACCTGTCTCTGTTTCAGTGAAGTAGAGACACTGAGAAAATGCAATTTACTTTTAGAGAACTATGGAATGGAGTCTACTTATAGTGAAATCTCTTACCATGAGAGAGCAGAGACTTGACTCAATGCTGAAATATATTCTCTATAGGTTTAGTGAAAACTGTGGAAAAGGCAGCAATGGGAATAAGGGACTTTTTCTGGATTTGTCAGGAAATGTTTGCCTTGAATTCATTACTGCTTTAAATGGGGCAGTTGGATCTCACCCCTGCCACTTTCAGAATCGTAGATTAATTTCTGCAAGTCACGGAGCTTGGAGGTGAAACTTCTGTGACTTATATGGGTGTAAGTGTGAATTTTTAGTGCAAAACTGTGCTGCTGAAGGATTGGAGGAATAGTAGGACACATTAGCAAACAAACAAACAGCTCTCCAATTATAGTAGTAGGATTAGGACAGCTCAATCAGGTCAAGTTAAGTCAAACATTTGGCAGCAATCAAATCATCCCAGTGATTAGTGAACACCTGAAGCAGAACACGTTCAGTCGGTGCAGCAGCCAAACACTGAACCATAGGCTGCTCCCATTGAGCAGGTAATGCTGCCCTCACGTGCTGTCGGAAAGATGATCCTTTTAGGGTTGCACGATTCTGGAAAAAAATGTGAATCACAATTGTTGGCTTAGAATTGAGATCATGATCCACTGGCACAATTTTTTTTCACAAAATGTTTTTTGCACTGATGAACTTCAACAAAACAAAAAAACATTCAAATGGTCATTCAAGTGGAGCATCAAACAGTGAGATATCCTCAGAATCATCAACTATTATGTGCCTTTTTATTATTATTATTATTATTATTATTATTATTATTATTATTATTATTTTTATTACCATAATTGTTGTTGTTGTGATGCAATACAATACAGTTCATTATTGTTTTTTGTTGTCGTGACTTATAAAAAAGCTCACCTATTGCCAGATGACGTCTGTGTCCAAAACACTGCAGCCTGGTCCAGTCATTGGAGGAGATGGCCTTTACTATGTTTTGACTATTGTCTGTTGTGATATAGGTCAGTTTATCCTCTTTCAGAGTCCAAGAACAGAGGGCATCCTTTAATCCCTGTCCTAGGGCCTTGCATGTATGGTGTTCAGAGAAAAAAAGCTGTCTGTAAGCACCAGCTTTTGATGGTGAAATCAGGTGCTATAAAATGAACCATCAGGCTCAATTATGGCTCCATGGTCCGACTGTACCATAAATCGGATGTAGCGGAAAAATGATTGATTTCCCGCAATTCTGCCTCGACCACTGCCTGCAGCTTATTGTAGATATAGGGGAGTGCAATGTTTGAGAAGTAGTTGCGGGAGGGAATCGAGTCTCCTTTGTTGAGAGTGGTCATCATCTTCCGAAATCCCTCATGTTGTCCAGTGTTTATTGGGGCCATAGCTTTTACTCAGTGATATGTGATAGCTGCTGTGATCTCCTTGTGTCTGCTAGAGTTTGGTGGGTATGGTGTTGCATTGTACAAAGTCCTGGTTATTGACGTCTGTGTTTGTTTGCCTTGTACGTCTTCATCATACTGTACTTTGTGGTGACGTTTAAGGTGATTGTAGAGATTTGTGGTGTTACCTTGGGGTGCTGCAACGAGGGTAGAACACACTTTACAATGCACATCAGACTTTTTATCATTGTCTGGTTTAAATCCAAAATACTTCCACACCGCTGAATGCAAACCTTTTTCAGGTATGAGTTCAGTTCAGGTGGGTGGGTGACTCTCGCCACTACCACTTGGGTTTTCGTCGCCATCCATTTAACTCTCCTTACCGCAGACTTTTCTCCGCTTTACCTCTCACACTCACTGTTTCCAAACTCTTAACTGCAGGTGGGTGTCCTCCACTGAATCATGTGTTGTAAAGACGCTTTACCATAGGTTGAGGAAGGAGTCAGCAGCAGTGTTGCATTTGGTGGTGCTTGAAAAAATCCGGGAGGAATATAGGAGCATTTGTTTGTGATGCATCTCGTAAAATAAAACGCTTAAGCAGGGTTCTTGCTAGCGTCATTGAACGTCGGGGCCCCCAACACCGTCCCTGGGGGGCCCTGACACTGAGATTTGACCCGCTACGCTGTGTTTTTTTTTGTGTATTCTGCCCCCGCTTGTGTGTGTAGCAGCTAGCTCGGCAGATAGATAACAGGTTTCTCAAGAAAAGCTGGACACCGAAAACTTCTCTCCAAAGCTTTTACTCGAGACTTCACTGTAAAACTGCAACATACATACAAAACATGTCTCAGTTATGTTCTTTGTTACAGCACTTTAGCATAGCATTATACATTCAAATGAATGAGAAAAGATCGCTAGCTCGATGCTAACATAAATGGGAAAATCCATAGACATGCTAACGCTTAGCATCTTCAGATCGACTTAAGACATACAATGTCTTTTAGTCTAACAACAAAAGTTTACATCAGAGACAGGCTTTACTATTCATTAACACAACAACTGAACATAAAATACTCACAGGCAAATGTTCTTTCTGGCCATACAAACAGAATGAGAGAAACGTGTCTGCTTCTTCCTTCCCATGTCTGAACTGGCTACGATAACACCGAAAGTACAAAACACACCCCAGTGCAACTTATTTCGACCACCAGAGGGCCCCCTTTGTTTGCTTTTAACAACATAACATCACAGTGTGTGTGTGTGTGTGATCGTCTAGCGTAATGATAAGATTTGAATTTGAAAAAACATATTCCTTTGTGTACCTACGGGTACAAATAAAGGAACCTTGAACCTTGACCCTTGGCGCAAAGCGCTGCAGACAGGAAATGAGAACAATATAATCAGCACCCTTTTGTGTGCCTTGGTATTGTCTGACGCCCGCCCGGCAACATCACTTGCCTTGGCTGACAATGAGACTTCAATCAATTTACCTTATTTAAACGGACTGATCACCCATGGAAAATTATGTCTAAAATTTAGCCTGTGCATGCGTGTAGTGTGAGTGCCACTCCGATTATCCCTAATTTTGTGCAAGTGAATATTTTTCTACGATCATGTCTGCGTCGAAGCGTGGGAGCAACACCAAACGCAAGGGTAATATCGCATCATTTTTTGGCTTCATTCCTCAAAATTTGCCCCTCTAAATGCAGGAAAAAGTGTTTCAGAGAGTTATAAATTTCAAACTTTTCCGGGGGAGGATGCCCCCGGACCCCACTACAAAACTTGTGCCATGTATGTGGTACGTGCCTGCGGTGCGTGCTGCGTAGATGGTGCTCCTATGCTGTGAAAAAATCCTAGTGAGAACCCTGCTTAAGAATTCTTTATGTTTAGAAATGAGATCACATGTACGTGTGAATAAAGATTGCGATTTTTTTTTTTTTTTTAACGATTTGTTGTGCGGCCCTAGATCCTTTCCACTTGTGAATTCAAAATTACCAGTGTATTGTGTTCCAGTGCTTTTATTGTTGTAGTGAAATGAAAAATGGCTGACACATTATCTATCGTGACCTGCTACAGCATTTTTTTTCATTCATTCATTCATCTTCTGAACTTTATCTTCGAGAGGGTCTAAGGGACATATATACACTGACATATATAGAGACAAACAACCAACCACTTTCATATTCACATTTCTGGGCAATATAGCTTAACCAGTTAACACATGAATGTATGTCTTTGGAACTCGGAGTACCCAGAGAGATCACACACACACACACACACACACACACACACACGCACACACACACACACACACACACACACACACACACACACAGGGACGGCTCCACTTTTTGTTTGTAAAATTGTTTTTTTGCAGATTGTGTACACTATAAATGTGCAAAATCTTCACCCAACAGCAGCAGAATGTTAATAAAAACTGTGTTTATCATTCGTGATTAATCCATCAAAATTGATGTCATTGTTCTCCGTCATGTTGAAAAGTTCAAAGGTTATTTTCACCTTGACAACTGTTCCCAGTTCTCTAGTGGAAAATACAATGAGGGTATGTTCATGTGCAATTTTCAATTTTGTAAGTAGTATTTACCATTATTCCTATAGCACATGAAGGCAGCACAAATGTACACTGAAACGCTAAAGAATATTACTGTGGTTTATTTTATTTGTACATCATTATATATATGGCACTGCAATAGAAGTTGTTATTCACTGAGACTGATCACAAGCTACATAGTTTTTCACTCTGTAACCAGCAGGGTGCAGCCAACTTTAAACAAGCTACCTGATGATATCCTCCAGTGGGTTCATCTCTGCTGTTGGGTTGTTCACCCATTTAGTTTGACATAGAACACTTGTGTGACACTTATGTTTATGCAAAATTATTAATATGATTTACTGGAAGTCATGTTTTATTCAATTTTCTCTGTTTTGATATAATAACCTTTGAATTTACTCTGAACTTTTATGAGCATCTACATGATCAGTGAATTAAATATAAGAAAATACTGGATTTCACTGAAAAAATGCAGATGGTAATATTATAATAAATATTGATAAATTACTTGGTAATGGTTAAATGAAGAGAGAAATTAATTTGGATGTCACCCAAAAAATTGTTCTGGGTCTTTATGGGTTAATACGTTGAATTGGAAAACAAATGAAAAAAGTGCTGGTTAGCTCATGTTTTAAATGTACATGATAAAGTTTTATTACACATATATAATAATAATAATAATAAACTTTATTTGTATAGCACCTTTCATACAGAAATTGTAGCCCAAAGTGCTTCACATTGTATGTTAGTTTAGATAGTTTAGATTTATATATGTTAGTTTAGATACATTCATACAGTAGATGTATACATCTTCTTCTAGAAAGATCCAGTGGATGAATTGTAATGTGCAGACAGTATTTGGAAGCAAATCTAGTAGCTCTGAGACAAGCACACTCTCATTAACTGGTGGAATTTTACATTTTGACCCAAGACTGTAGCTTGGAAACTACAGCCAGCCAGCATTTTTTATTTATTTATTTTTTATTAGTGACTCAAACTTATTAAAATTTCACTGCTTTTATTCTGGAGGTTTTTTACACAGATCAATGTTATTGATACAGCTATAGCTATAGCTCTTAACTCACATCATATGTCATGATAATATGGTCATAACAGTATAGTGATTCTACATTAAATAGGGTCATATTCAGTTTATCTGGGACTGGATGCTGTTTGATCATGTGACATCCTTTTTTGGACTGTTGATGTGAAGTTAAATACATGCAGCCTGTGATAGAGGTGCTCAGAAAAGTCCACTTAGAAGTGTACCTAATGTAATAAAGAAACAAAGCAGAAGGAATGAAGACGACAGGAAAAAGAGGAACAGATCCTTCACCAACTGTACTCATATGTTAGCTATCAGTGTTTACATAGACAACTGTAGACTGTGACTATAAAACCAGCAGGCCTTTTTGGGCCATGAACAATGTTTGCAATCGATCGTGATCTTATTCCACATAGCCTTGTGTTTATGCTGATGCTAATGCTGTGCTAATTGGCTATGTGGAGTTAGGTTTCATTTCTTCCAAATGCAAACACAAATATTAACGAATAATTTTGCTGCTTTAGTTATGATATTTTGCGTTGAACACATTTTTGAAGGGTGTTAGCTGCTTGAAGTAGAAATGGAATTTATTCAGGCTAATTAGCATTAAACAGTGACTTCTGAGAGATACATGGTTCTTGCAGGAAAGCAAAGCTACAAACCTATGATGAACAATCATTCCATGCAGATGAAGGAATCGTACTCTATCTGTGGGATTGAGCGCATTGTTTTTACGGAAGCCTCTCTTCTTTTATTTTACCGTGTTTGTTATTTTTACTTCAGTTGGTAGTCGATGCTTTCCATCTGAGCTTAGCAGTGGCTTTGCTGTGAGTCCAAGGTAAATAATTAAAGACGTTGTGTAAAGTGTCTTTTATACACACAGATTTTCCCTCTAAATTTGTGATTAATTGAAGATCCTCAGTGTTTTTATGGATTTCTGAATGCTCCTCAAAATCCCTTTTTTTTTTTTTTTTTTTTTAAATCTGGAGGATTTTGATCCAAGCCATCCTTCAGCCCATGACAAAATCTAATCACATCAAACTGAGTTGAGTTTTGTCCTTCTTTGAACCCGGTCTGTGTTTTACAGCTGTGTGCTTTTCCCACCCCTTTGCTCTATTTATTCACCCACTCACACGGCAACACCCAGCTCACTAATTGGCACTTTTCCCCCTCTGAAAATCATAACTTGTAACTTTTATGTCGGAAAAGCCACACTGTACATCCACGATCCATTTTTAACCGTGTGGCTTCTGCCTCTGGTTTACCACCTTTTTTTCCCTCCCATGTCATCTTCATAAAAATACAGATGAGAACTAACACCAGGAGAAGAGTCAGCAGTGGTGACAAGTGGTGCCTCTCAGATGAAGAATTCATGAGTGGTTTTGTCTCCTTCTTTCTCTCTCTAGTTATTTGTGTGCAAATTAGCTCTCGGAGGAGCTTTTGTCTTCCACTGCTGTCCTATTAGAGTGGTAAGGCCTTCTCCTCCGAGGCCTCGGATAGGCTCAGCCGCTCTGAGGCACATGGCAGCAACAGAGTGGTAAGAAAAAGACACAAAAGAGCAGAAAAGAAGACTAGTGGAATAAAACTGGATCACGTTGGATGCCATTTTGATGTCTTCTCTGTCTCTTCATCTGACACTACTCTCCACCTTTGACATTTCAAGAGACTCACAGGCTACATCCACACTACAAACCTTTTCACACTTAAGCTCAGTACAGATTTACTGATTACTGATCAGCCAATGGCAGCCAACAAGCCTGACAATGATGTTAGTCCAATATATTAGAACATCCTACTAGGGCAACATTAGGGATACAATAACTGCAAAATTATGCCCCAGTACTGGTATTTATAGCTGTCTAAATGTAGCCTAAGAGATGCTATCAACAGGTTCTAATCAAAATGGCTCTGATTGGCTATAGGTCTGTCTACTCATGCCTGTTAAAGCGGCGGTCAGCAGTATGAGGTGACACCCTTTCACTGTCTGAAACCACATCTGACTCTCCTCTTACCAGACAAATGGGAGTGAGCCTTCTACCCAACCTCAACTCAGTGAAAATCAGTTTGAATGGGAGCAGAGCCAGATGCATCTGGTTCAGACACATGTAGAATTTTACATTTCAACAAAGGAAAATATTTTTAAATATCTTGTTGCATTTTTCCATGTGACATGCTATTGTTGATTATTGAATGGAAACATTAAAAGTCATTATTCATTTCCCAGTGCGGAATCCTTTAAATTTTAGAACAGAACATAAAGAGCTTCACGCTGCCGTTTTATTATTGTGGCATCATATTAAAACAAACATTCATGCAAGGAGCAAAAAACGGCCATTGCTTGAAGTAGCTTTTGCTTTTTTTTTTAAGAGTTAAAGCTCACAATACGAAGTAGGAAGACCTCTGAAAAAATCCTGCTGTCAATTTGAAGCCTCGTTTGTGAAAATCACTGTATTATTATTATTATTATTATTATTATTATTATTTTTGGCATTTTTAGGATGTGAAACTCCTGTTTCTTCTCAGATCAAATCCCCTTTTAGTTACCTCCGCCAAGGAGGTTATGTTTTTGCCAGGGTTTGTTTGTTTGTTTGTTTGTCTGTCCGTTAGTGTGCAACATAACTCAAAAAGTTATGGACAGATTTTGATGAAATTTTCAGGGTTTGTTGGAAATGGGATAAGGAAGAAATGATTAAATTTTGGTGGTGATCGGGGGGGGGGGGGGGCAGACCAGAAAATTTCATCAAAATCTGTCCATAACTTTTTGAGTTATGTTGCACACTAACGGACAGACAAACAAACAAACAGACAGACAAACAAACCCTGGCAAAAACATAACCTCCTTGGCGTGGGGGGGCCCACGGGGGGGCCACTGATCAGCCTTGGTGGAGGTCTGCGCTCTCCGAGTGCTTCTAGTTCAAAATTGCTATCATCCTCATTTGAAGCAGCTTTTTCACTTTCTAGATTTTTTGCCCCCAAAGGTCAAATATTAATGAGCTTAGTGCTAAAGGGGAAATAACTAATCCAAGGTACAGTATTGAAGATAAACAGTGCTGTTTGATAATGATGTAGGTCGTTGTGAAACAACCTTGTTGCTCCTCTTTGTTAGATCGTAGTGATAATGTCAGACTAAGACGAGAGAAAATTGCTTAGCTTCAAACGATTTACACTGAGCATAAAAGGATGGACTTCTGAACCAGATTTACCACAAGGTTCCCTGCAGCTTTTTATCTGCCGTTTCTTTTTTTCCCACATACTTTAAAATGCTGGAAAAGAAGTGCAGAATTTAGAGCATACTGAGCATTCCTGTTTCTTTTTGTGTTCTGTAATAATTATCAAAGTAATGAAAGAAAAATCAAATGATGATTATGCAACGCGGTCTTTTAGTGTTAACCTATTTTTAAAAAAATCATCTAATTTTGTTCTCTAGTAATTTTTTGTGGTCTTTGATAGGAGGTTGTTTACACATGTTCAGTCAAGCTGTGACCTCTGACCTTTAATAACTGTTGTGTGAAATGGCTAGTAGCTTCCGTATCTATTGTGGGGGATATACTGAGATTTATAAGAACATCTGCTTTGGCAAAAAAAAAAAAATACACAAAATTCCTATTTATAGATTCCTTCAGGTGCTCCAGTATATTATAGTATGAGTATGGACAGACATGGATGTAAACTGAACCTGGCTGATGGAGGTGTACTGTACATACCCTTGTACTGTACTGTACTGTAGCCCTTCCACTGTATAATCAGGTTTTCTAACAGTGCAAAGTATAAATGATTTATTCAGGCATTAAAATGTCTTAGATATGATAGGTCTTGAAAAAACTGATGGGATTTATACCCTGGTTGAAGCTTTTTCAATGTGATGAGTGTAAAATCAGGAGCTGTAGAATCTGAAAATGTCATTGCGATTATTGTGAACAGAAATGGAAATGTGCAATTTTAGTCTAATTGCTTGGTTATTAAGGAAAATGTACAAATGACTGATATTTACGCTCTCCACAGTGGTGTGAAATGACATCAGGTCAGTTACTTTTATATTTATTCTGAACCAGAGGCATAGAGATGCAGAAAGATGAGTTGTATTTTCAGAATCCATCCAGAAAATGTTTACCCCAATTCTGGCTCCTGAGGTGAAGGTCTAGAATCTTGATGTTTGTTCTTGTTGAAAATGTTAGCCCCAAGATGACAGTGTGCTAATCGCTAACGGGGCTGGAACACAGTGACAGGTGGGAGCTGCTGATGTTTGGTAGCCTGTTAGCTCTTAAACTGTGCGGCTAATGTTAGCAGTGCAATGCTAGCAGCTGCAGACAGAGCCTCAGACCGCAGAGTTTAAGAGCAGCTCAGGTTCCGTGACCTCCTCTGTGAAGTGAAAACAAATGTCTGAAACTTCAATATGTGGCTGAAGTTTCCCATTGTGCTCTGCTCCAGTAGTGTATTCGATCACTATTTTTTGCCTTCTCATCGCCGGCTTCGTTGAAAACAAATGCACATGGTTGCAGCGGGAGGGTCAACGGTGGGCTTTACGACAGTGTATATGTACTCCAAAACTGGAAGGGGGAGCTCCGCAGAGAAAAATGCTACAAAAACAGTGAAGAAGAACCAAAACGGTAAAATGTTCCGCTTTAAATTTCAGTTGTTGAAAATGCCCCGTGGAATATTCTGTATGTTTCACTCACTCAATCATGATACAGCGTATGAAGGTGATGCTTTTAGAATTCTTGCATCTTTAACAGCGACATAATGAAGGTGCTCTACTCGAGGCCAAATCAAACGTCCTTCACCAGCAGCTCTTTGCATTTTGAATTTTTTTCCTTCATTGTCACCATTGATTTTATGTGACATTTCTGAACAGTTGATTACTGAAGTGGTTTTGGCGTTTCGTGGCCAGAGCAGAGCTGCGACAATGACAGGGTCCAGAACTCCTGTCTCTGTGATTACGACCACTAATCTTCACATCGGTCCGTATGGTAGATGCCTGTTTTTCTACTCGCTGTCATCCCAATTGCTGTGTTGAGTTTTGGGCAGATTTTTGTCTTTTTTTTTTTTTTCCCTCTCCTCCCCTGTCAGCTCTTTGTGATTAAAGCCGTTTTTCTTGGATTTCCAGGCAGCCTTCAGGTCAACAGAACTCTTTCTCTCGTCTCTGTCAATCCCCCTGACGGCCCACTCCCCTGCTCGGTCTAACTGAATAAGCATTCCTCTCTGCTCTCGTCAGACCGTGTTCCTGCAGGCTTCGCCGCTCGGCCTGGCACGCACTGGCACCGCTGTCTCCTCACCACCAAGGTCTGGTCACATGACTCAGCCTGGACAGAGGGCACTGACTCATTCTGATCATGGAACAGCATCCATTAACCATTAACCAAGAAGCACAAAAGCAGAAACTCCACTCACTGCTCAGTACAACTAGTAGATAGGGATAAATGTGTGTGAATTTGTAGTGCAATTCACATCCAACATAGTGCTTAAATACTGAAGGTTTTTCCACATTGTTGGGAAATAATGGAGTACCACTTGATTTTTGTACTAATGTAGTTTATTTTTTAGGAAACTTTTTAGTTTTCCTCCCTGTGTTTCAATGAATATCTGTATCCTCTACTCTTTACATTTCTGAAACAGACTTTAGTTTTAATGCATTTGAAGGGAATTGTTGATTGTGTTTATTTTGTCTCGTGGCATGTCTTCTAAATATTAAACACCCTTATGTATTCCTCTAATTTACTACCCTCTGGAGACCCTCCAAAAACTGCCATAAAATCATCATGTGTCAATATTTTTTTAGTTTCTTGTGCATTAATCTGTCAAACCATTTCAGCTGTACTGCAAACTATGAAATCTTCAGTAATTTTCAGGATTTAAACCCTTTAAATGCCAGTTTAATGCCAGTCATACATGATGTCACTGTTATTTGTGGAAAAAAAAAAACCCAAAAAAACAAAAAAAAACCACTATCTTCTAAATAATGAAGTGCGTGTGTGTGTGGGGGGTGTTATTTGAACATTTGGTGGTTTTGAGCATGGCTAAAGTGGTTTAAGAGGTTTATACAGAAAAAAAGCAGACAAAATTTTGATATATGATGATTTTTTTTTTTTTTTTTTTTTTGCATGTACATTTTTGGCTCGAGGTTCCCCAGAGGGTCTAAAAAGTGTCAGTAGTGTAAATTTTCCCTGTAAGATCAACTGAAATTCGATTAGATAAATATATCTAAAAAAAAAAAACAAAAACAAAAAAAAAACAAAAAAAAAAACATTCCTGTACAAATTATACCATAAGCTTTAACAGCGATTATGATCAAGGAAATCAAAAAGGGAAATGACAAAAATGGCTTGAGGGTTCTCTAAGGGTTTAGGCTTAATCTCCTGGTGTATCCATTGATATCACACGACAAACATAACAAGACAAAACATTGTGAAAAACAGAACAGATGAAACAGTTCAGAAAGTGTGACCAGATTGCTGAAAAAAGGTGTCACAATGCTTTTATTTATGTTACTGACTTTGAAGACCGCTCTGTGCATTAGAGCACAGTAAGTGTCCATTATTTTCATTATACTGTTTCATCGTTTTCTTTTACTTGAAGGTAGGTTTATCGTCTCGTTAATCTTTAGCTTTTCATTATATTAATATGACATGAAGTTCACTTTACTTTGTACAGGAACAGCCAATAGCAATGTCCTTCCAAGGGCTACTTGCTTTATTTACTTTTATATAGTACATGTCAGAGCCTGTCCTTTTTCCTCTTTTGCAGTAAATAAATTAAATCAGTACCTTTTTATTTTACACTGGTGTCTGGACTTCTATGGGAATAAGTTATGTGTGGACTTCTCTGCTGACAGCACTTGGTCAGGGTTAGAGAAAGATGCCAAGGCTCGGACTATTAATTTATTCATATTTAAAACAAACGGGTCTTTTTCTAATCAAAGACAGATGAGTCAAAGGAGAAACACTGGATGCACTGAACCGTGAACATATCAGAAATTTGGCTCGTTTATTTGCATAATTGAACACTTTTTGGCCTTGTTGCTGTCACACAGCACAAAGGGCCCATTATTAAACTTTGAGCAGACCGTCTGCTTCACTGTGTTCTTTAGACCCATGACACCACTGATGTTATTGTTTTTATATTTGCATTTTTTGAGCATTTGCTTCCCTTTCAAACACCTCTCATACTGTAAAATCCATGCGACTGCGATGGTATTCATTGCTGGTTTTAATGCAGCCTTCACTGCGCTGCACTGGATCATAGTGTACCATTGAGCTTACCGAGAGCTCCTTCTCCTGCTCCTCCCTTACACATCAGTTAAGTCTCTTGGGAGAACCCTGACTTTAGTGTTAACTCCTATTTCCATGGTAACTGAGGCAGACATACAGAGGTCCAGGCAGCCGTGGCCTAGAGCTACTCAGCTGAGAAAGCTCAAATTGTGCATCATCACTGCCTGCGCTACATGGGATAGTAGGTAGGAGTCTGGATGTGGTTGTGGCTGCTGGGTAAACGTGCCTGCAAGTAAAACTATCATCAATGTGTGGTTACATTACCACGAAAGTAGCTGACATGGTTGGAGGCAGTACTTTTTTTTGTTTTTAAATTTCCTTCCATGTTTTGCCATATGCACTTACAGTGGATGTGAATAAATCACGGCTGTTGCCTCTTCTAAGTCGAATTCTCAGAGCTCCTTTTCAGCAGACTCATTATGCAGACAGAGAGCCAGTGTGGCTTCTATGGAGACAAAACACGCTGCCACTAATCAGCTACTTTGAAATTTGTGCCGGCTGCTTTGACACAAATCTACATCTCAAGCAGCCCATCGGCCTTCTGGCGTCCTTATCGTTCACTGTGATTGAAGCTCACCTGCCGCCATGCTGGCCTTCCTGAAGGCAATTAAAAGATATAGCTCCACATATTCACATTAGTTGCTTCAATTTCTCTTTCTGTCCAACTGTGCTGTGACAAATTTCTTTCTAAAGGGATTTCTAATATAAGGGTTGAGGGTAAAATTCAGTCGCTGTATTAACATAAGTTTCAGGGAATGAAAAGTCTGTAATGTGCAAAGGTCGGTAGCTCTGGATCCTGCATGTTATAGTTTTGTGGCTCTAAAACCTACAACCCCTCTAGAGCTAATGAAGTAAATACGTATTGACTGCTGTAATTAGACAAGTAAAATGATTACATTTCACAAGCTACAATATATCAAGATATCTGTAATTTAAACCGAAGTAACAGTCTCTTCAATTCAGTTGCCTGTCATCATCCTACCCTCTTGGAAATGAAAACTAATGAAACCGGGTAGAATGTCAGATACACCAGCATTTTGGCAACATTCTGTAATTTTTAGTTGCATAACCTTTTGCCACACAGTAGTCCAGCAGAGGTTCAATGTTTTATTTTACCAGGTAAGTTATTTGAGAACTGATTCTCATTTTCAGTAATGACCTGGACAAACAAGCAATCAAACAACCAATCACTCTCACATTCACACCTATGGGCAATTTAGATTAACCAATTAACAAACTAAGGCATGTCTTTGGATGGTGGGAAGAAGCCAGAGTACCTGGAGAGAACCCATGCAAACACAGGGAGATCATGCAAACTCCACACAAAAAGGTTACTGGTGTTGGAATCGAACTCAGGACCTTGTTGCTGTGAGGTGATAGTGCTATCCACTGCACCACTGTGCCGCCCTATAATGTATTTATCCATACTGTATTCCAGTATGGATCTAACTTAATATGATGGGTTACTATGGGTTACATATGCAAACTGTCAACCCTAACATTAGAGAATCCAATACATCTCTCGCATTTAGCATCACCTTAGCTAACGTTTCTTGCAGCCATTTCAGTAGAATAGGACGATTATTATGTCTGCACATTAAATTTGTCAAAGGTAAATATAGATATTTTGGTACCTGTTAACACATGTACGGTATGTTCATGTTAAATTACACATGTACGGTATGTTTTCCCCGCTTACCCAGGTTGACTCGTGACCACGCATTGAAATGGTTGTCTTCAAACCACTGGCTTGCAATAATTTTAATTCATTAGTTTTTTCCCCATTAAGAGAAAATTATTTCAAAGAGATTTTAGGTATGACAAGACCCACAATGAACTCTGCAAGAGGACAGGAAAAGTGGATTATTTAAACTGCGCTTTTTAGGGATGATTCTGATCTGATCCATCGAATCTATAGCTGATGACTATGGATAAATATGGATAAAACTTTAATATGCTACTCCATCAATTAACATGAGTCACATCAGATTTATTTTCACCTGTAACACCTCCCATGTTCCCACACTACATTACACCTTTATCAACTTTTGTGTCTGTTGTTCAATTGTGAAACCCCTAGTGACAGAAATAGCACACTATATGTTTACTTCTTACTTTGTTGCCATCTCTCAGCTAAAACACTTAATGGACAGAGTAAACTTAAAGTGACCAGTGAAGATTTCAGTGTGCATATGGATAATGCGTTAAGAGCCTCCCCTCTAAGTAGCAATGTAAGTTGTGTCTGATCCACAGCTGCCGATCCCCGGTGTGCCTATTCAGCAGCACGCCCCTGCCCACCCCTGATTCTTTTTAAATCAACCCATGACATCCTTCTGTGTCTCTCCACCGACTCATCCACCTCCCCCCTCACACTGAACCAACAGCCATCCCCCATACATCCTGCATCAGGCTGCCGGATTAACTAAATATGGTTGGTATATACACTGATATAGTGCTGTCAAGCAGTGACTGACCAGAAACACCTGTGGTCTGGGATGATCCTATAAATGCAAATGCATCATCTTTGAAACACTGTGATTAAATTGGATTTTACCTGAATGATGCAGCATTTATATCTTTGACTGATGGTTTATATTTGAGAAATATGAACAAGAACTGATTTAAACCTTGTAGAAATTCAGTAAATATTGCAATAAAAACTTGTTTTCTTTTTGCTGCTAATGATCTTGCAAAACTGAACCTGAATGGCCTTGATGAAAGAACCAAAATGACTCAGATTTATAAAAATCTACTGAGCCAAAGTTCATTTACCAGCTTGTTTATTAGTTATTTTTGGAGTCAGAAAAACCACATTGGCTCAGATGAGGGGAGCTGAGTTAGGGAAAGCAGTTGACAACTTTTGCTGCTGAGCATGACAGAAGACAACAATTAATGCAAACCTGAAATAATCCTCATTTTCACCACAGACACCTCAAAAAAGAGCTGGGAATTTTAAATCACCACAAAGATGTACATAAGAATTGTTGTCCTCTTACTGGAGAATTGAGAGAATTTGTATTTCCTAGAAAACAGTTCAGTTTTCCTGTTGATGCGTTGAGGCACAGACGTGCGACTGAGGTCCTCACTCTGGGTTTGGACTTTGTTAGAGCCGCCTGTCATTAAAAGTTAACCGACTTTATACAATGTTTACTCCCACACAATGTGTCATACTTTCTGTCCCTCCCTCTTTGTCACGATAATCAGTGGTCTATCTTAATGTTACTCATTTGTCAGGCCACTGCTGTGTGTTACTGGAGAAAACACTGCCGCTGTTTGTCTCTTCAACTCTGTGCTGTCTCGGTTCTGATTAATTTCAGTCTAGGCCTGAGCTTGAATGAATTATTGTATTTTGGTTATAGAAGGTTCAGTGGTTTTACATGTTACTCTCACACTTGTGTTTTAAGACATGCAGGTAGTTGTTGAAACTGGATTATTAGTGCTGGAAGTGAGGGTTAATCAGAATGTTTTGAGTTTCCGTCTGTACCTGAAGTAGTGAACTAATGTGACTCTGCACTCATAGGACTGATTAGGAAGCCTGATTTAGTTTCTTGTCTTTGTACAACATATAAAACCTGTTGTAGTAAATTGTATATTTTTGTAATTGTTCCGTAATTCTTTTGTTACCGGCACAAAATTTAAACATACACTATATTGCCAAAAGTATTTGCTCACCTGCCTTGACTCGCATATGAATTTCAGTGACATCCCATTCCTAGTCTTTGGGGTTCAATATGACGTCGGTCCACCCCTTGCAGCTATAACAGCTTCAACTCTTCTGGGAAGGCTGTCCACAAGGTTTAGGAGTGTGTTCATGGGAATTTTTGACCATTCTTCCAGAAGCGCATTTTTGGGGTCACACACTGATGTTGGACAGAAGGCCTGGCTCTCAGTCTCGGCTCTAATTCATCCCAAAGGTGTTCTATGGGGTTGAGGTCAGGACTCTGTGCAGGCCAGTCAAGTTCATCCACACCAGACTCTGTCATCCATGTCTTTATGGACCTTGCTTTGTGCACTGACGCACAGTCATGTTGGAAGAGGAAGGGGCCAGCTCCAAACTGTTCCCACAAAGCTGGGAGCATGGAATTGTCCAAAATGTCTTGGTATGCTGAAGCGTTCACAGTTCCTTTCACTGGAACTAAGGGGCCAAGCCCAGCTCCTGAAAAAGAAACCCCACACCATAATCCCTCCTCCACCAAACTTTACACTTGGCAAAATGCAGTCCAACAAGTATCGTTCTCCTGGTAGCCGCCAAACCCAGACCTGTCCATCAGGTTGCCAGATGGAGAAGTGCAATTCGTCACTCCAGAGAACGCGCCTCCACTGCTCTAGAGTCCAGTGGCGGCGTGCTTTACACCACTGCATCCGGCGCTTTGCATTGCACTTGGTGATGTTTGGCTTGGATGCAGCTGCTCGGCCATGGAAACCCATTCCATGAAGCTCTCTGCGCTCTGTTCTTGAGCTAATCTGAAGGCCACATGAAGTTTGGAGGTCTGTAGCGATTGACTCTGCAGAAAGTTGGCGACCTCTTCGCACTATGCGCCTCAGCATCCGCTGACCCCGCTCCGTCAGTTTACGTGGCCTACCACTTCGTGGCTGAGTTGCTGTCGTTCCCAAACACTTCCACTTTCTTATAATACAGCTGACAGTTGACTGTGGAATATTTAGGAGTGAGGAAATTTCATGACTGGATTTGTTGCACAGGTGGCATCCTATTACAGTTCCACGCTGGAATTCACTGAGCTCCTGAGAGCGACCCATTCTTTCACAAATGTTTGTAAAAGCAGTCTGCATGCCTAGGTGCTTGATTTTATACACCTGTGGCCGTGGAAGTGATTGGAACACCTGATTCTGATTATTTGGATGGGTGAGCAGATACTTTTGGCAATATAGTATAGTATTAGTGTCATCGTAATGGCTTGAAAATGACATGATTTGTCAAGTGAAAAATAAATCTGTAGCTGTTTTCATTGTCAGATAATTGTTTTAATCAAACTCACAAAGTTTTGCAGTTTGCCGTTTCTCAAATATTTACTCAATATCCTTGTGTTCTGGAGTATTTTAGTAATTTTTCATTCAATCTTTGTTCATACAGGAATAGCACAGTGTATTTCTCTCTCTCTGTCATGAGAGTCCTCTGTTGACAGAACAATAAAACATCACATAAATATAATACATAGTATAAACAAACCACAGCACACACACTCAGAGAAAACACATGCACACAATGCAGTTCCCGCTCAGCCATGACAGCCTCAAACCGAGCTAATCCAACCCTCCAAGTGTTTGTAAACTGTCCACGTCTGTAGAGTGAGTCAAATTGGATTGCACATTGAATTAAAAACAATGCACCCTACACCCATAATCTTGGATTGTATTATATTTAGTTTTAGCAGTATTATTTAGTTTGTTGGTCTCAGAGCTGCAAAGAAACCCAGACCCTCTTGACACAAAAGCACTGTTGGGTCTTCACAAGAGACAAAAATCTATTTATTTATTTATTAATACAAATATAAGAATAGGCTTGGATCTGCTGGTTTGTTATTTCAATCTTGCAATAAATCCTTGAAAATGATATCAAGGATATCTGATGTAAAGTATATTTTGGGTCCTGTGTGTATCAAGCAGCAGCTGTGCTTCACACTACTTTGCTTTTTCTCCGTCTACTGTTGGACCACATAAACCTTTGAGATGCATCTGGGACTCTTAAAAAATGGCACGGAATCAATGTTAAATCAGACCAAAATGGACAACATCAGCACCAAATCTTCTTGTAGAGCACAGTTTCTCTCATCCTTTACTCATTTTAGCCTGGAATAATCTGAAAATGGTAAAATGATGGAGTAAAAATGTACAGATTTCTGTTTTTTAAGCCTCTGATGTTTTCAGCATCAAACAATCCCTCTGTCTTGCCATTGTCATGGAACACCAGAGGCTCCGCTACGTGAGATTAGGTTTATGGAGTGAATCTGATGAGTGTTTGTCTCTGTATCAGCTTATTACTTATGAACCACAAGCCCATGCCTAAGAATTGTTTGCCTGTTTATGGTGTCAAAAGGCCGCCTGAATTACTTTCATGTTAATTATATTATTAAAAGCCTTCACTCTGTTTGCCAATTGGAGAGATGTCAATCTCTCTTCCAGCTAAAACCTAACATTTCTGAACATGGTGTTTGTTCTGTTTCAGTGTAAATTTGCCTGTTCCGACTTGTAGAGCACCTGCTGCATTTAAAGCCATAGTTTGTTGTCTGTTATTTCCTTCCCCTCTGTGCTATCTAGCTACATCTGTTAAAGTAGCATAACATACAATTAAAGTCTCTTAATAGCTCATCGTGTGGAGGGTAATTATAACACGCCGTGGAATGCTAATTATATCAATGATCTTCTCTCCTAATGTCCTACTAAAACCAATGTCATTTTGCTGCTACTTATGGACGTGTTGAGTGCCCTACTTTCTATACACATGAAAGGAAGCAGAACGGGCCGCTTTACCTGAACGCCTCACACATAATGATGTTATTTTCTGTTATGTTTAGGGCTTTTTGATAGGGCTGCACTAACATTAATGGAGCTCATTTGTGGAAAATGATGCACACTGATGAGTATGTGTCCTTTTCCATTTTCCCATTTGCAGTAAATTGCAGGAACAGGGTTATGGCACAGCCTAATGTTTACAGAAATGTATACAAGTAGTATTTTGATCAATTACCCCATTACTACAAGCTAAATGAGACATTTTCAGAGAACAACGTGGCCTCTTAGTGATTATATACAGACACAGATGAGGATGGAAATTTATGACCAATGATCAGTGCATTTAATGCTATACACAGCATTTCATAAAAGTAGGGGTGGGTTCAGTTAGTCCAGCTACTTTGATTATTAATGTGAAATGCAATAATTGTAGCAGAGCTGTATGTTTTTGCACATCACAGATATAAATCCTATTCTACTGTCTGACTGATTTCATGGGACAATGCTCCATTGATATTGATCCTTTAATTATTACAATTTTTAGTGAATCATCCTTATCTCATCAGTCTACTTCTTCATCAACTAAAATAAATTACTAACACAGTCAGTAACAGCCCTATGACTGTCTATGGCTGATGATTAACTGTCATTCACATAATTGTAATTAATGACAAAGTTGTCTATTCTGTTAATTCAGTGTCACCAAGTATATTGATAGTACAAGTATACTTCAGTATTCTAGTAAGAATATCATCTATCGAACTCATAACAGAATAAGAGTTAAACCCTGGAAAACAATTTTTTTTATTAGTGTCACCTAATGAATGGAATGAAACAGTGGAACAATGGAAACAGTTATTTAGGATTATACTTAATAATTATGGTAACTCAAATAAACATGGTGAGGTAATTATGTAATATATGTAATGGACCTAGTCGGTGATATGTATTTCTTTCACAATGAGCTTTTCTTTTAAGTGGTGCATGGGGCATCACTTTATTCACATCCTATCTGTATTAACACAGAGATTTGTGCTCAACCCTCTACACTCAGCGTTAATATAAAATAAATGAATACCTACATGATAAACTGAATTGTATACATGATACAGAACACAAACAGGTGCTTAACAGTTCAGCTAATTTCTGGAACACAGGGTGTGTAGACTTTTTCAATTTGCTCACTTTTATGTGACATCATCAAGCTGCTGTTTGTGAAAACTACCATCATGATTTAACAGGCTCCCCAAAAAAATGTTAGAAGCTTATTCATTCATTGTTTTTCCAAACTGTTCTGTCCTATGGAGGGTCACAGGGTAGCGGAGCCTAACCCAGCTACCACTGGAGGAAGGTGGGGTACACCCTGGACAGGACACAAATTCATCACAAGACTGACTCATAAAAAAACAATAATTTTACTCTTATAGTCACACCTTAGATTGACCAATTAACCTGTTAAGGTGTGTGTTGTCGGACAGTGGGAGGAAGCTGAAGTACAGACACGGACGTTGGGTTCAAGTCCAGGACCTTGTTGCTGTGAGGGTGTAGTGTTAATCACTCCATCACTGAGTCCCCACCCAACTTCTACAGGTTAAATTCAATTAACTGAACAACATACAGTAATACAGCAAAAAGTATGTAGCAGTGAGATCAGATGTTTTTCTGTGTTTTCCTCTGATGAAAAACCTCCAGATATACACAATTCTGTGCCAGTTGCTTCATCAGACTGTGGGGTGTGTCATAATCTCACTCAATTGTATTTAAATTGAAGAAGCTTAAAAATGTTGTCAGGTGTATTTTTGGACTTGAGCTCAGTTCCGGTTGCGGTGCATTATAATCTGCTGTCTCACCAGCATATCAGTGTTTCAGACGGATTATACACCATTACATAAACCATTTTCTCGATGTTCCAGCTCATCCGTGTGATTTAAGAGATTCTGTGGCATCTCTTATTGCTGCACAACTAACATTTACCTCTCCAGTTCAGCTCAGAGAGACACCCAGGGATGAAAATCAATTCTCCAGTTGGACTTGAACTGCATGTGAACACACACAGCCCCTCTAATATCCTCCTCTACTTGATCCTCACTTCACCTACGATTCCCTCTGTTATCAGCGATCATTGCCTGTGAGATATGAGCCTTCAGGGAAATTGGTGTGAGTCAGCACCTTGAGCCGAACTTTAACGATAAGGAGGTCCACACTGTTCACTGTACTCTGCACTCATGTCCAAAACAAGACGTTCCTTTTTGTGCAGTTTCTTATATCAGCCCAGAGCATTTAATACCTTCAGCAGAGCATCTCGATGGCAGTATCCTGTGATATGAGAACCGTCATCAATTACCTGTCAGATCAGGAATAAAAATGGCTATAAAGACAAACCCTTATTTGAACTCTCTGAAAGATCATACCCTGAGAATTAAATCTTACACTATGTCAGCCAGTTTTAATAATGTGATCTGATACAACAGATTTATAAGAACTTTGTGCACAAGAATCTGTATTTTTATTCCCTGTTCAGTCTCCACTTTTATAAACATTTACACGTAAACCAAGTATGAGGGCTAATCTGTCAATTTAAACATTGTAACACATAGACATGTTAACAAAGACTTTAAGTTCAAATACTAATGTACGCTAATCCCAACTGCAGTACGCACAATGTGGTACATTGATTTTGCCTGAGGTTCTGATTTTCAGAGGATTTATGCCACTTTTCCACTGATGGTATCAGCTCAATTTGCCTTTACTTGGCACAGCATTTTTTGCTGAGAGTTGGACCACCAGGTGCCAGGTCATATACTTTTTCTGCTATCATCTTCATTGAGTTAAAGCGATACTAAACATGCCATAAAATCATGCAGTAAATCTGTTTATCATCTAGTCTTGCGTGTCTCTCCAAACTTTGTTAGCATTTTTCCAATACTGTAGAAAGATCTGAGACCGTTAACAATGGATCTGGACTAGGGGTACAAATTATTTGGATTGTTGAGCACAGGATGCTGCAACAAAACACTAGCAAAGTAGCACCAAGACATATAATGTCAGAAAATGACATAAAAAGACATGTGACTTGCCATTTTCAGCGTGTAGCTGCAGCTCAGAGGTTGCTTTTGTTAAATGTAGAGAAAATGTAATAATAGTAGAAGTGAAAGAGGGAGAATGGTAACATCCTGCCATCACTGCTGTGCCGCAACAAAAATATTCACCCTTATTCTGGAAGAGTACTTCCAGTAAGCAGAGTATTTGTCCTCATGTCATGGAACATCAAGCCAACCCAGTGAGAAATCTCTGAAAACATCAGGACAAAGTTTCAAGTCTGCTCCATCTTAATAAATCAGCCAAACAGCAACTTTTAATTTTTATCCTCCTACCATTTTTACCTGACACTATGTTTACATGGCATTACCATAATGTTCAGCCATGGTGAAGTGAAACACAGTGTATTGTTGCCAAAACTGAACCAAGTCGAGTCAAGTCAAGGTGAGAGTTGATGCAGTCAGTGTAAAAATGACATTAGGTGTGTTAGGTTTCTAACATTTTCCTCAAATTTATGTAAGACTGAAGTGTATGGTTGTGAACTATAGAGCTCTTTCTGCAAGAATTGTTACAATTTTTACATCATTTACTAGTTTAACATAATTTGGATAATTTGTATCATAAATGGGTCCAAAATGTAAGAAGTATCTATGATACCGCCGACAATCATAAGACCTTAGGAAAGCCTTTTTGGTTATTTTTTTTCCTTGTCTGATGTTGATTTTGACCTGAATAAAAGAATACAGCTGTAAAGTTAAAGCTGATGGAGTCTGAGTATCAATCTGTAGAATAATCTTTATTCTGTCAGTATATAGTTCACGTTGGACATGCACCACACACTGAAATTGGCCCTCTGCCTTTACTCCATCACTAGAATATGCAGGAACACATCACAGACTGTGTCAAGAGCTCGGGGAGCAAATAGGGGTTAAGTACCTTGCTCAAGGTCAAATCTCTGCCAGTTCGGGGAATCGAACCGGTGACCCTTCAGTCACAAGCCGACTCTCCAGCCATGTAGGCCTCTAGGCTGTGGCTGACCCTGTAATTAATGTGTGCAGAATTTCAGTTAAGAGTCTACATTATATATTCTGTAAAATAAAGATTTCATATCAGCCCTGAAATAAAAATGCCCATTCTGATCTATGATACTTTTACATACATACATGACATATTTGTTCACTGGCAGAACACACACATATTGAGATGAGAGCTCCTTAATGTTTACCAGCTTGTCTAGTGTTCTGTGGGTTTTGGGTAACTTTTGCTGAAAACAGCTGTGCAAGGTATCAGCAACAAGACTGATGCTGTCTGAACAGCTAAACTGTGACCTTTAAGTCATGGTAAATCTCTATAGAGCTGATTTGGGTGAGCTCCATTACCACCAACAACTCCTTTCACATTTTAATTTGGCACAATATTGTCATAAGAAGTCATAGTTTAAGGACAGATGAAGAAGATTACAAAACTCCTCCATTTTAGTGCCCACATAGCAGTGAGTTTATAGTGTCAGCTTTTATCAATAATCAGTATTCAGAAGCATTATGACCTAAAAAGGCTTTGTAGAGTCTAAGCTTTTCACTTGAGATTTGTTTCCATATCCAGCACACAGTATTGCTGGTGCACTGTAAGATAACAGGAAGGAAGGGTGGCTTTCTTTTCCTGTGCTCTTGTTTGTTGATGTATCTTTTATCTTTTGCGGCGCATCTAGACCAGCTCCCTCTCCTCCCTCAGCGGGAATTTATCGGGACCTGCCCAGGAAGGCGTGTGCGAGAGCTATCTGCAGCGTTGTGTTACTGGACTGTGGGTCGGTGGATAATTGCCATGGTGAACATTTCAATGCAATGGATTTATTTTTAAAGATGTGTGTGTTTGCTCAGTCTGGTGGCGTGGTGGTCCACTCAGATAGGGATCACTGTGATGGTTTGTGTCGCCACTCTGTTTGGCTTTGTGTCATGTTTTGTCTCTTATGTATGAACTAACTTTTGTGGCACAGAGTGAATTGCTTAGATATGACTTCCTACTGAAAAATGACTGACTCTTGTTATGCTAAATGCTAAGTTTCACCACCTGAGAATTAAATGTCATCACTGTCGCTGATCACATGACTGACAAAGCAGCTAATTATCACCCAGCAGGATTTGTCATAGTGATCACTGGAATAAAAATAACTTTTCATGAGATTTTAACAGTATTTTATGTCACTTTTCCGTATTAGCTCATGTTGCCAGAAGGTGAGAATTACTGTTAATTAGTGTTTTTATTGCTGTAATGCTAATTTGTGCCATTTCTTTTTCCCCTTTAACAACCTAAGATGTCATCTGTCAAGAATGGGTGTGAATATAATGTGGTTTCAACAAATCACCTCATGGAGGTATTTCTGACATGTTTTGATAAGAAGAACAGTTCTGTCATTGTGAAACATGTCATTTTCGGTCGATCCTCATTCCAGTTTTCTGCCTCTAATGATTGGAATTCTTTTCAACAATCCCTAAAACTCACCTCATTTGTACCGTGAATGTCATGTCAAAGATCAGTGAGAATTACACTGCAGAACCACTGCACCTGTTTTTAGCCTTTCTATTTGTTGTATGGCATTGTGTGTTTTGTCATACATATAATAATATATATAATATATAATCTGTTCTGTTGTCCATCCTGTTTTGTTTGTTTGTTGTACATGTAATATGTTCTGTTGTTCATTCTGTTTGTGTGCTGCCTCTTGGCCAGGTTATTATTGAAAATGGGAATCAGTTCTCAACTAACTTACTTGGTTAAATAAAGGTTAAATAAAATAAATACATGTTTTGTACAAAAAACAATACAAGACATAACTATAATAGAGCAGGGCTACTTTGAGGTTGGTTAGAATGCACAATCTTTCTAAATATGTGCTTTATTTTCTCAGTTATTACTGTATTTTCATTATTTTCATCACAAAAATACAAAGAATAGTTTCTATAATCACTGCAAATCTTTTATCTTCTTAAAATATAATATAACTTCAGCTTTGAAGTAACAAATGCTGTCCCTAAGCACATTTATACTTTTTTTTTATGTTTTCCTTCTTGCCAAACTCATTAACTCACTCACCACACAGCTCACTTCAGGTGCAGCATCAGCGTCCTTCTAGGCTGTCTGGTAAAGACTTTCCAAAGATGTTGGCGTCTCTCTGTAGCTGAGAGGCTCTTTTCATCCTCTCATTTCCACGGTACGTTGCCCGCACTTTGCCACTTTTATTCGAGTGATGATGCTAGAGAATATATTGCTTCAGAACTTTGATTTTTTTTTTTTGTTTTATCTCTTTGCATATCAGGGAGGTATCCTTTCTGTTGACCTCCACAAAAAAACTGGGAGGAACTTTTACTGTTTTCATTATTTTGGAGGAAAACAAATACGTATTTTATGAAACAGTATTTATATTTCAGTTTGATATATTTACAGGGCTTTAAACTCAGATTGCATTTTTTTCTGTAATTGCGATTTGATGTAATACAGGACCTTTCACTAGATGACTTGAATAGTTCTATTTGGTTAATTTTTTAACACTGGCAGAAGCATCTGAAATACTTTTTTGGATTGGATAGCCAGGTCTGTCTTTTCACTCATTGTACAGAACCGTGTGGGGCAGATTTAAGTGATCATACCATTAGATGTGTTACTTCATCGAGTGGTAACAGTGCCACAGCCCTGTTTGATAAATAGGTGACAAAAAATGAAATGGCACCAAGGTCTGTGTATTCACAAACCTCTCAGTCCGAGTCAATCATGCTCCATCAGACAGACTTCTTGTGTAGATGAGTCAGAAAATGAGAACCAATGCTTTCCGTTACAGCTACGGAAATACGATGGTGTAGGAGCCAAACTTCCAATTTTGAACTATGACTGATCTGTATTTCTTTGAGTTATCCCCATGTGGTGTTTGCTGCTGATGTGGATGGAGGTAATGGTGAGGGATGCTACCTGGTGTGTGTCTTTTACTTTACATCCTCAGTACTGGCTGCTATAGATAATGTCCCTGCTTTAGTTTCAGTCCTCAGCTCATCATTTTCAGTCACATTTCAACTCTGAGCATTGTATTAGTGTGTAATTTAATAATGCTTTATGTTTTAGACATCTTTCTGTGGATTTTGGATTATTTTGGTGTGTAAAGACAGACGTTTTTGCCAAAGTAATGACGGATGCTCTGCTGAGGTTTATAGAGCTTAAGTTGTTAACTACTGTGGCCAGCTAATGGTCATGGCTAATATTGTGGCTCCTTGAGTTAGAGATTTATACCACCCTGGATGAATCGAGTGTCACACATGACATCACTTGTCTCAACTTCATGTATGTCAGAGCTTTAGTTACAATTATTTTCCAAATGTAGGTTTTTTTACGCAAAAATTTAATGGGGTATTGTGTAATGCTTTGTCATAGGTATATGTGTAGAGCTGAAACCCATGGATGAAATATTAATCAGAAACAGCTTTTGATATAATGGTCAAAAGCCCACATATTTCATGGTTCTAGCTTTTTTTTTTCTTTTTTCTTTTTAAACCGGTGACATTGCTGATTTCACATTGGCTGTTTGATACCTTGTCACCTTGAGCTCTGAGACTATTTTCTGAATTTGTACAAGTCATTTCTTTTAGGTGATGGAGACCTTCTATTTGTGCTTTCAGTCAGTGTAAAAATCCCAGTTCAGACAGAGGTGAAATTTATTTTGGCTGCTTCATGGCAGCAAAGCCAAGTAGCTCTACAACAGACCCTGTCTGTTTGCACTGAATGGACATTTAGCCAACAGTTGTGGCTTTTACCAACAACTAATAGACATACATACGTCTCTGTGTGTCTTAGAGTCTATATGATGTATTTTTGTACTTTTTCATGAACATACAGGGTCAAAAGACATGACAATTGTGATTAGCATCCTACATTAGCAGTATTGGCACATATCAACATTGCAGCACCTAATGGACCAATCACAGCCGTGTAGCAACACAACACAGTCACAGCAGAGCCTTCACACATGGGGTCTATTTGGGCATCATTGTTTTTCATTTTGCATCCCTGATTTGTGGTTATTTCACAGAAACTAACACCAATTTTTATAAGAAAGAAGACACAGCACCAAATGTGTCTTTTGTACAGAAGTACCTTGACTCATCGGGTGAAAGTTTGACACATAAGCGGAGTTACTAAGTATATTACCTGTTTACTACAGAACTGTTACTCCTTCATTACCATGTTATTACATGTTATGATATTAAGTGATACAATTTTGCTTTTATGTCAAGCAAGAAAAAGTTGTAGCATCATGTGTGAGATAATGTGCTGTTCACACATCCTGTGATGTGACTATTGCACATACACGCATCAGTGTGACATAATTTAAACTGTGCATTGTGCAGCCAAACTAATTAAAGTACACTGCATAAAAAGTAGAGATATTGTGTTGCCTCTGTACTCCAACAGTTTCCAAAGATTTAAAACAAAACAAATACTCTTCAGGCATAAAATCAAAACAACAAAACACAACATAAAATATGCATTAGAAGAGAATACAACAGAACAAGTCAAATATTCATAAATATTAAGCAGAGGCTTAACTGTAGAAAGTGTGTTTTTTAAAACCATTCTCCTCACTGCTCACTCATCTCTCCCTCCATCACATATATCACACATCATAACTCAAATCCATTTCATCTCAACAAATGCATCGGCGCCAACCATGTCTCTCACTGAATGCTATACAGCACTGATGCATTTATCCTGCCACATACCTGTCCGTCAACCAGTCACATATGAATCAGTTTGATCGAGGCTGCACGTAGCTGTAGTTTATTTAATATGTGTAATTTCCAGGTGGTGAGGAGCAGGCAGATGGACAGCGCTACACAACTGTCACCTTCTGATTACTTTTCCACATTCAACAATGGGAAAGTGCAATGTGTTTATAGGATGCTGTGCAGAGGGAAAGGCACTTTCACATGAATGAAAAATGACCTGCTCCCAGTCATTTCTAATCACAGACTCGTCTTGGCACTCATACCTGCTCATTCTACAGCCCTGTGTGTAAGCCTTGTGTCTGTCTAACTGACTAATGGTGATGAATAACACGGTGTACGCTGAGGGGAGTGGGCAGTGGCAGGGGGCTGTTTATCCACACAAAGGCTGTCACTTATTCTCAGGTTTTTTTAGATGCTGCATTGTTGTCCAGAGTCAAATCGCTGATCTGGGCATTGTTTCCAGTCAAAAAGTCTGATCCACTGTAGGAGTCCGATAAAGGACTCAGGATATTGTTGTATATTTTATTAGGTATGATGATGAACTTTAATGTGAACATAATCCAACAACTTCATCAACAACTTCTGATTCACACTGAACAGCTGCAAGAAAAAGTTAGTGAAATCTCAGAATTGCTGCATGAACATGGCTTAAAAACAAAGTCACCAATTCATAATTTAATAGTAAGTTGAATGTTTTTTTTTTTTTCTAATTTGTTAAATCATGTTCCCTTTATCTGGTTTTAGGACTTGCATGACAAGTTGATCACAATTTAGGTCATATTTATGCTGATAAAATAAAAATCCTAGAGTGTTTTTCGTGCATGTGTTGACATTCTTAAAGCTGTATTTGTAATTATGTGCATGCTTTTTTTCTGCTCAAATTCTTTTATATATGAGATTTGTTTAGCCTATTTCAATTCAATTCAATTCAACTTTATTTGTATAGCCCAATATCACAACAAGGTTATCTCAAAGGGCTTTACAGAGTCAGTTAGAGTAAACAACAGTCAAATGAACAGCAAGAAAATGAGTAGTGTCCAGGGCATCCCCCGTCCTTAGACCCTCCTTCTCGGCAAGGAAAAACTCAAAACCCAGTGGGAAAAGGGAGAAACCTCGGGGAGAACCACAGTGAAGGAGAGATCCACTCCCATGGACGGACAGGCTATAGATGCACCAGGACTGATGGACGTCCATTTGCAGATGTAGTTCTAGTCTACAAGGATGCAGTAGGGTGGACACATGGGGGGTCCATCCCGCTGGATGAGACAGGCAGGGGCGAGGAGGCCCATCCACAGTGGTGAGGCCGAGGACGTCCATCCAGACAGGTGGGGGAGGGGGTCAGGACACCGGACAGGGCAGGACACAGATGGGTCAGCGCAGATCCTGCCATCATTGGCTCCCAAGTGGTTACAACTGAAAAAGTAGCCACTCCCCCGGAGGGGAGTGGGGAAAGGGGACATCGGGTGAATAGCACTGCACAAACTAAGTTGGCTAAATATTAAAAATATAAGTGCAGACCAGAATGGTACGTAGAACCAGAAACAGGAGATAGGACTCAGTGCCTGTACTTCCCCCAGCATTCTTGCTCCTAGGGCAGCTTAGACTGAACTGTGGGTTTAGTCTGGTTTGAACTAGCCTGACCATAAGCTTTTTCAAATAGGAATGTTTTTAGCCTGACCTTAAATGTAGAGACTGTGTCGGCCTCTTTAATGTTAACTGGAAGCTGATTCCATAAAACAGGAGCTTGGTAACTAAAGGCTCTAGCTCCTACTGTACTTTTACAGACCCTGGGAACTACCAGTAGACCTGCATTCTGAGAACGAAGGGTTCTGTTGGGATGGTACGGCACCAGAGCATCTCTGAGATAAGAGGGGCCCATACCATTAATGGTCTTGTATGTGAGGAGGAGGATTTTGAATCTAATTCTAAACTCAATTGGAAGCCAGTGAAGGGCTTGGAGCACAGGGGTGATGTGTTCTCTTCTATTTGTTCCTGTTAGTAGTCTCGCTGCCGCGTTCTGAACCAGTTGATAACTTTTTAGAGAGCTTTTAGGACATGCTACGAGAAGGGAGTTGCAGTGATCTAATCTAGATGTAACAAACGCATGAACTAATTTTTCTGCATCATTTTTAGAAAGAATATTTCTAATTTTGGCTATGTTGCGCAGGTGGAAGAAGGCGGTTCTGCAGGCTTGGTTAATATGTGGTTTAAATGATAGATCTGGGTCAAATAGAACTCCTAGGTTTCTAACTGTGGTGCTAGAGGCTACACTCACATTGTCCAGAGTGACTATCTGGTCAGATAGGGAGTCTCTTGCATTTTTAGGGCCTATTATAATGACCTCTGTTTTTTCAGGGTTAAGTAAAAGATAATTAGCGCTCATCCAGGTTTTAATGTCACGGACACAGGAACTTAGTTTATCTACTTGTCTGGTCTGATCAGGTTTAATCGATAAATACAGTTGTGTATCATCTGCGTAACAGTGAAACTTAATGCCATGTTTTCTAATAATGTTACCTAAAGGCAGCATGTATAGTGTAAACAAAATGGGCCCGAGGACCGACCCTTGTGGCACGCCGCAACTAACTCTGGAATATGTTGATGATTGTTGGTTTACATTAACAAACTGGTACCTATTAGATAAATAGGATTTAAACCAGCAGAGGGCTGCTCCTCTAATGCCTATGTCCCATTCTAATCTCTGCAGTAAGATACTGTGGTCGATAGTGTCAAAAGCTGCACTCAGGTCCAATAAGACCAGGATCGAGACCAAACCATCGTCAGCAGCTAATAACAAGTCATTGGTTACTTTGACTAATGCGGTTTCAGTGCTATGATGAGCACGAAAGCCAGACTGGAAGTGTTCAAATAAACTATTGTCCTGTAAATGCTGACACAGCTGTTTAACTACCACTCTTTCAAGAACTTTTGAGAGGAAGGGTAAATTAGATATAGGTCTGTAACTGACCAGGAGGTCAGGATCTAGAGTAGGTTTTTTCAGAAGTGGTTTAATAACTGCAAATTTAAAAGATTGTGGCACGTAGCCAGTAACTAGTGAGGTATTAATTATAGTTAGAATTGTGTCAATAGTTAGGGGCAGAGTCTGTTTAAAAAGTTTGGTTGGGATCGGGTCTAAGAGGCAGGTCGATGGTTTGGAGGACATAATGATAGATGCTACATCAGCTCCATCTACAGTAGTGAAATTATCTAACATTGTAGGGGGGTTTAGAAGAGATTCTTGGTTAGTAGCCTGTGCTTTGTCAGACCTAATATTTGGAAGTAGTTCATCTATTTTGTTCCTAATAGTTGAGATTTTATCGTTAAAGAATTGTAGGAAGTCATCACAGCTGAGAGTAAGTGGGATAGAGGGTTCTACTGAACTGTGACTGTTTGTCAGCCTGGCAACAGTGCTGAACAGGAATCTAGGGTTATTCTTGTTTTTCTCGATTAAGGATGAGTAGTAACTAGTTTTAGCCTTACGCAGGGCCTGCTTATAGGCCAATAAGCTGTTTTTCCAGGCACTAAAAGAATGCTCTGAGCTGGAACGGCGCCATAGCCTCTCTAATTTACGTGCTGCTTGTTTAAAGGAACGTGTTTCGGCATTATACCAAGGAGAAGCTGGCCTTGGCTTAACAATCCTCGGCTTGAGGGGGGCAACTACATCCAGAGCAGTCTGTAGTGTGAGCATGGCACTATCAACAAACTCATCACATGCAGCAGGACTAGACATGTTCTCTACATAATCAGACAACAGGGAAGGAAATATTGGCTGAATTATCTCTCTATACCTTGAGACAGAATGATCACATAACGTCCTTTTCATCTGAGCTTTAATCACAGGTGTAGACTTATCCTCAAGCACAAACTGAAAGGTAATTAAAAAGTGGTCTGAGAGTAAGGGGTTATGGGGGAGGACAACAAGGTCACTAATCTCAATACCATATGTTAAGATCAGATCCAGGGTGTGCTTGTGACGGTGAGTTGGTTTATTTACATTTTGAACAAAGCCAATCCCATCTAATAGGCCACTAAAAGCTCCACTAAAAGAGTCATTGTCATTATCAACATGAATGTTAAAGTCCCCAACTATTAAAATCCTATCCCAGTTTAACACTACAGTGGATAAAAAGTCAGAGAATTCTGATAAAAACTGTGAGTAAGGACCAGGAGGGCGATAGACCACTACAAATAGAACTGTTTTTTTGTTAGTATTAGCCTAGTATTAAAGTAGAACCAATGTCTTTGGTTCATCATCATCATGTGTTTTGCTCAGTGTCATTGCAACTTCTTTTTGTTTCCTCAATCCTTTCTCTGAAAATCTGTCAGTAAATCAGACAGGGGTGGTAGTGACGAAAAATAACAAGGCAAGACTCAGAGGCCCTGTAATTGGGATGAGTACACTTTAAAGCCTTTAACAGGACACTTACTTCCTGTAACTTTGAAAAGTGAATAGTTATGACAGTAATTTATTTGCAACTATGGGCCAAGACATTTTTTAAAATTTGGTTTTGATTAAACAAAATTGTTTGAGTGTTTAACCCTTAAAAACAACTATTTTTGTGGAGACTTCCAAATGATTTTTTTTCTCTACATTTAAATTTTGAGTGATTCTTTGCAACTTATTGTAATTTTATCCTCTTCATTTTGCATTTTTTAGTGAAAAGCAAAAGGTCTACAACCACTGTCATTTGTCAAATTATATTTATTGTTGAATCAGTGTTGTAGAAGACAAGTGTTGCATGTTCAGTGCAGAGCCTCTGAACCTCCAGTTTGGTCATATCTGATGAACTGCATTTTAAGGTCTTACCTGAATTATTTCCATGTATTGATAGGATTAGTAGTTGAAAGGTTATTAAACATTTTAGATCAGATGTTTTTGGTTGCTACCTGCTGCATAGTTGGGTTTAATGAAGATGTGAAATATTCAAACTATTTTTGTGGTATTAGGTTAAGAGCAGTGGGTTTTTCTGTACTTGTGATTTACATGCAGTTCAGATCACATTTTATGACCAATTCATGTTGACCACTGGGAAATTTCAGTGGGTTCACATATGTTTTCTTTCCACTGTATTTCAGTGAGGAGTGAACCAGTATATTTTGCAGAGACCTGCAGATGTCATATCCACCTGCTGGACTGGTTAGTCTGCAGCCGTGTGTCTGCTGGACTGCACAGCGATTGGTCATTACTGCTGTCAATCACCCATTTTTATAGCATCAAATAATAACTCGAGAGATAATGATTTTAACATAACTCGTAAAACCTACCCAAAAAGAGTGGCCTTAGGGGAGAAAGTCATTAGATGTGTAGTTTGAGGTTTTATTTTGTCCCATTGATGAGGAGGTGTAAATGTTGACTTGTGCTGGAGCCGTCACCAGGAGAATGACATGTTTTGGCTTGACTTTTCTAGAACTGTCACTTTATGCTGCAGATACCAATATGGATTTTATGTAATCCAGTGGATCATAAGTAACTCCAAAAGAAAACTTCATTGAATTACCTCTAAAGTGACACACCTGAATAATGCTTCATAAGTATCCATTGTCAACTTTCCCACTGAACAAGAGAGACTACATCGAATAAGAACCATGTTAGTAAATGTTCTTTTTTCATTATGTTGTTGAAAGACTGTCACTGGGGATGTGTAACCAGTCTTCTAGAGCTGTGGGTGGGACATCGATCAGATGAAGGCTGCTGCATCAGGGCCAGAGGAGCACATTTCTAAAGGATAATGTACAAAGAGCTGATCATTATAGCAAAATGAACAGTCAATAAAATGGGCAGACATGTTGATTACCCTGAAGAACTATTTTCTAAGCTTTGTAGAAGCACAGCAAAACCCCAAACCTTCCTAAAATAATGTCCTCTATGGAGCCAGTGTTTGTCAGTGTTTTCACTGTTCTGGGTTTTGTAGTTAAATCTTGTCTACACTCTGTATTATCTGACAGTGAAGTACCTTTTATGCTGGATACCACCTATAAAACAGAAAAAAGGAGAGGAGGGACTCTGTTCTGAGTAATATTACCACATAATCACTTAAAAGTAACTATGAATATTAGATTTCTGTTGATGGACTTCTGCAAAATTTTATACAATTGCATATTTTTTCTGGATATTGTGGGTTGGACTTGTGGGTGTGGGTGTGGGTGCTACTTTGTATTTTACCAGAGGGTTTGATTTTAGCTCCTTCTCTTTATTATAATATACCTCTTCAAAAACAAACAAACAAAAAAAACACAGTCATGTGGCACCACTTTCTACGTATGAGGAAAACCAAAAGGTGTATTTGTAGCTTAAAATCATCAATAAATAGTCATCTGCCGACCTCCTGAAATCCTCTGTTCACCCACTCTGTGAGTCATCGATGCAGTTAATTTATTTTGCCATAGTATATTAAGATGCAGAGAAGAAAAAGAGAAGTGCAGATTGACATGGTTAAATCGGCTCCGTATCTTCAACAGTGGGTGGAATGGATTAACCACATTTTGATTGTTAATAGCGATAAATGCATCTCTCAGGAAGCGATTAGAACATCCGTTAAAATCACAAACACTGTGGCTTCTCTGTGAGCAGTGGATGGAAAAGACAGAAAAAAGACTGACTGTGGCCTTTATGTTAATGAGCAGAATGACTGAAGGATGACAAACATCTGCAGCCTTCCCTCTGGCAAAGAAACATTTAAAAAAAAAAAGGCAATGCATGAATTTTAGAGAAACCTGGATGTTGGTTCTCGAGTACTTTACTTTTATTTAAATGCAGCTTTCAAGCTCATTTACATTCAACTTGAGTCTCTTTAGGGAGCTACTGTAAACACTGTGTTTAAAAGGTCCCCCTGAAGATTTCAGTGCACAAAAAAACGTGACTGTGTCTAATTACAACAAAATCACAGAGGATACAGCTCATATCTGCTGCTAAAATATTCTCAGCCGTTCCTCTGAGACGCCTTGTTTATGTAGGAGGTTGTAAAGTGTTCATGACCAACACATCAGTACATATCCAGGAGAAAACTGAGGAACTGTGTGATGTTTATTGGGTCATACCCTGGGTCATTCCCACAGCGTTCTCTGTAATATTTCACTTTTTTGTCCCTTGCGTACGTCTTACAGCAGCTCACGTACAATAAAACAGCTGCAGTGGCTGATTTCGGCTGGTTCGGTGGTTTTGGATTTATGTGGCTGCTGTGTGGATGTTTGTGATGGTGCAGAAAATGTTCTCAGTAAACTGAAATGTCACAGTTAAACATCAGCTACGATTTTTATCAGAAGCCAAACAGGACTCTATCAGACACAGGATTCAGGTAAATGGAATCGGACTGAACGCAACCACACCTTCAACTAAGACATTTCTTCCTCTAGTTCTAGAATTGGGCTCAGTTTGCTCTTGATTAATCGATCCGCTTCCTCGACAATCTGCCGCTTGGACTGGAACAAAGATTTCTGAACTGTCAGAGGTTTGGTCTATTTTCCCACATTGGCAATTTATAAAGATCAGTTAGTAATAGTGAGGTTTAGGGCTGTGTGATGGAGATACAATATGGAAATCTTCCTTTTCAAATGTTTTTTTTTTCCAGGTGTTAAAGATGATTTGTGATAGAACATAAAACATGATTCAGAAGTATTTTTCATTATGAAGTCTGTACACAGTATATGGACGTTATCAAATGCAATAACATGAAAACAGCACTTGAAAGAGTGTCAGTGTGCTTTTTTTTAAGTAGTAGTAGTAGTAGTTTATTCAGTCATGACAACACCAAATATTGTACACAGTATTGACATTTCATGCAAAGGAAAGAAAAAGAATCACAGAATCACAAAATCAAGAATCTTGTGTTGAATAATGTGTTGAATAGCTTTTTTTTTTAAGGCAATAGGTATGTTTCAGTAAATGCATTTAATGTACTTTTCAGTTTCACATTATTACATTTTCTTCCAAAAATAAAATAAAATACAATTTTAAAGGTGTTTTTGTCATGCACATATATCCAAATAAATTCTCAAACATCCCCTTTTGTTTTACAGATATTTTTATAACCGATAGTTTGACCAAATAGTGTGGACTGATGAGAAAACCAAACGTTTTCTCTGTCTTATCCTCAAAAAACCATCACAGCTATTGATAACAGTAGGATTGTTGTTGAAAAATGATGTAACATCACTGAGAGTGTGCTGCTGTGGACCAGTCACATTCAAGGCAGATAGTGGTGCAAAGTTTGTTAGATTTGGTCATTGAAGTTCCCTCTACGAAAGAATTAAATCCATACATAACATCCACATAATATCAACAGAAAAAAGAAAAGAACTAAAACATAATTTTTCTCAGAAAACAGTGAAGAAACACTCTTCAACTGTATTTACTATGATCATAAAATACGCAGTGTAACCTACATTACCGAATTGTGCAACCTAATTTATTACCACTTATGGAAATGCATAATTCACATGTTCTTGCATCTTTTGTTTGTGACATTCACACGTTTGTTCCACATCACATGATGGACACCTGGATAATGACTTTCACAATCATTACATAACAACAACTGAAAAAGACAGGATGCAGTAATCTGATGTATGATGTCATTATTTTTGATATATAGCTCAGCCCAGTGCAATTTGAATATAAATATTTTTGTGTTTTGCATGAACTTTAACACACTTCCATCCACATTTGCACCAGAGTGGATATAGTTGTGTGCATCATTACATGTATTTGTGGATACATAGTTGTCTTACATTACACTCAATCTGGATTCAGTCGACATACAGCTGTGTTTCTGTTTTTGCTGGCATTTTTGAGGCCATGGCCATCTTGTTTTAATAACATTGTTATCCATGGACAGAAGAGATCAGGTTTTCTTGTTTACATTCAGTGTGAGTATCAGTGTGTCCATACATACAGCATGACCGAGTCATATGTTCTGACTGCATTTGTTCGGCTGTTTTTCCTGCAGGGTTTTATCTCACGACAGATCGGCATCCTGTTCTTTCACCTCACAAATACACAAAAACGTTTGTGAATCCTTTTGAAATTTTATTAAACCAAAAGTGATTAGATGTTCATATGGGTAGTAAAACTACTCCAACTGATCTAGTCAAGCATGTTTCATGGAGATGTTGGAGTTAAAGGTCCTTGCATTTCTATCTACACAGGGAGTGGATCCACCATGTTGTGTTTCTTCATTTTCTTTTTTTCTTTTTCATAGTGGGTGGTCTCCAGTTTTAAGTGTCATTACTGTCTCCTGCTATGTTTGAATGTGGATCAGAGTCAATATCCCTTCAAACCAAAATGCCTAGAACAGTCAAAACACCAGAACACTGGCTTTAATGAAGGACTTTTGTGTTTTTGCAGCCACTGTAGTAGAGGTTTAAGGTTTATTTACTTGGTCACATTGTGCAGCTTTACCTGTAGATGTCCTTAAATATCACACATCAAACCTTTGAACTGTTTTACTCAGTGGACTGACAACCAGGTGTGAGTGTGAGGCCCGACCTTATTCATAAATATGAGTAGAAGCAGTCAAAGAGGATCACAACAGTAACTGAAGGCACTGACTCACATAGTTGTACCACACAAGTTTTTATGAAAGGATAATTTTCCATAGTTTTAATGTTTACGTGTTGTTTATTTGGATTCACTTCATAGGACTTGGAATGTTTAAATCGATAATCATGTTTTCTGTTGTATTTATACTGAAAAGAAAATATACTGAAGGGTTTATCAGCTTTTGTTAGTTGGTAATTAATTGTAAAACTAATGGAATTGTCATTTTGTGTCCATTCTTATCTCAGCGGTTGATAGGCCACAAGCAGTTGTGAAGGCGCTGGGTCTGTCATTGTTGTTGACATCATCTTCATTAGCAATTTCTTCAAACAGCTTCTCATACTGAAACTACTGGTCAGATTCATTTCACATCACAATGTCTACAAAGTTTTACAGTTTTGCGAAGTTTAGTTTTTTGACGACATTTTAAAATATTAGAAATTTTCTTTTATTATAATGGGCCATATTTGGATTGCTTATTACATGGACATGGTTAGAGATGATGATTTAATGATTTATTTATTTTTTAAATGGGACAGTTCGTATTAATGAACATTTACATGTAAATATGAGAGATTATAGCCATATGGCTAATTTCCATCTCGATTCCCATTGGCAGATAAAAGATATCAATATAGTTACTACTGAGCACTGATAGGAAGTCATATATGGACTTTCACTGAATTAGTTGAGTTATCCTCCATTGAAAGTACCACCCACTTCTATTGGGAAATTGATCTCCTATATCAAGACCACTGGACTCCAACGTAGCGGCAGAACCTGACAACCTCACAAATTCAACTTGTTATTGATTCTTGATAGAACAGGCTGGTGAGATACAGGGTCATTGGTCCTGTTTTATGCCAATAGAATCACCTTAGCTTAATAATAGTTTATTTAGAGGTTCACAGTTTTCACACTTCACTTTTTGGTTCTTTCAAGTCTACACAGTGTTTTCAAAGTGTTCAAGTGTTTGATTCATTCTTCTGAGTCGAAGTGATGGTGACCTATCAGAATATCTCTCACATTTCCCTCATCATTGTAACCGGATTTCTTCCTTTTTTTCTGTTGTTCTCTATGTATTGAAACCAAAACCAGGACAGTGGCATCCAGAGGTTCCCTCTGAGCTCCTGCTGCTTCCTGCTCTGTCCGCAGTTTTAGCAGTTTCAGCCAGCAGTGATTCTCTATGCAGACTGTGATAAGTGATATTTTGTGAATTAGGTTTTATCTGTTTGGACTACGAGGCAGACAAACAGTGTAATCCAGAGTGTGATTACATCATCCTCTGTCAAACAGCCCCCCATGCCTTCCGTCAACCGCCATCCATACTTCCAAGGTCAGTTGGATAACATTCTGGCATGGCTGATCATTTGACAGATTGGAGTTCCTGCAGTATGCATCATCAGGATGCAACGCGATTAATGGATTACAGATTGGCTGCTGATGTCAGTGGTAACAAAAGGTTAAGTTGAGGTTCACCTGCAGTCTTTGTGAGCAGTTAAAAGGAGTTTAGTGCTAATGCATTTCTGTTTCAGCTTTTACAACATATACATGATCTGAAATATTGATTACAGCTGATTATAGCTGTATTACTGACAGCTGGGAGTGTCTTTGAAACAAGGATGTAGTTTTGGTCTCGTCCTTGATAAGGACACAACAGCCTACTCCCCAGTACCTGGTAGCCTATATATTAACATTATTACTATTGTCTACATTACACCAATTACTCATACATTGTGTTAAAAGGAAGCTTAAACAAACTGTATTTGTGTAACAACAGTTATTGGATAAATCAACTATTAAATCAATTTCCAACAATTTTTATGATGTATTTATCAGTTAGACTAGAAAAAAAATCTGAATTCCCTTTTTTTAACTTGTTAATTGTAAAGTTGTCTGTTTCTATTTTGACAGTGTGTAGTGAATATCTTTGGCTCATGGACCAAATGACTAAGAATAAAGAGTCATGGACATCCCCACAGGGTACTGGATAATCAAAGTCAAAGCCACAAAATAAGTGTAGCTCCTGATTCAGGGTTTATTCCAGCCATGTTGTTGTGTTGCTCTCCTTCAGACTTCTTTTTCTTCTCATTCACCTAAAAGACATGACCCAAAATGAGGACGCCATCAACATTCTCCTTATTCTCTGACATGTTGTAGACCAAAATAATGACAGACACAACAGTCAAAAGAATCACTAGTTGCAGCGTTTGGTGTAATTTAGTTAATTTCCATTTAATCCTTAACAGCATCTGGGAGGACGGCTGTGAATCACAGAATCACCTGAAGCCCTCGCAGACCATCTGCTTTTTCCTCAACCTGGCCAATGGCATCTTTCACTTTCTCATGTGTAAATGATATTTGCATGAAGAAGAATTTGAAGAAGAATTTGAAGAAGAGCTTTCAAAGGTTATATTTGCTGAACACCCTAAGACTAATTTTAATGCATCTGTGATTTCAGACAATATTTCATAATGAGGAGCTAAGCCTGGAACCATGAAGAGTCTCCATCTATTATTTTCATCATCTGCCCTTCGTCTCTAACCTGCAGCTGTTTAATTATTCATTAACGGTGACATTTTGGGTGGATTTATAGACTTGACTTCTTCTCATAATTTAATATCTCCATCCTTCTTATGTTTACTGTCACTGACAACCTGACTGCTGGACTACAGATGACGCACCAGAGTTGTCTTGCTGGTTACCATTATCTACTATATTTAACCAACATCAGTTGACATTTCACAGTGATGTTATTAAGCAGCTGTCAGAATTTTGTGTGGTTACATGTTGTTTCAACCAATTAGTGGCACTTTGACAGGTGAAAAAGCTCATGATGTCCATTGTATTTTTTTTAGTGGAGTACCTGAAAAAATACAGAACATGTGTACACAGGGGCACTGCTACCAGTTGTAGGCCCCATGAACCCATGAAAGCTAAACGTTGTGGACCCTTTCATAAAATTCGGTCTCTTGTTGATTTGTCGGGGTGGATATACGTTGGGGTGCAGTTCATACATATCGTCACTTAGCCTAGCGTGAAAACGAAACTGAAACTTAGCATTCTTTCAACGTTTGACTCCCGGCTTCTATGCGTCTCTTATACAGCGAATCTTACACAAAATTTTCACAACTTCTTGCCTGTGTCCACTGAACCCCCTCCACTACTCTAATGGCCCCCCACAAATGCTGGGCCCCATGAATTTGTCATGTTTACTCCCCCTTATCTGCGCCCCAGTGTGTACATGGATAAACTTATGGCATTTAAATAATAGATACTGTATGTAACTCCAGTTTAATGAGTATGTGTGAACACATCTAGCAGGTTTCATCATCCTAAAGATAATCTGTGTTCATTTTCCTTAGTGGGTTTTTTTTTTTATGTTTTTTTGTTTTTTTTTTAAATATAATATCAACCTCCCTGCGCCTGCAGATAAATATGAGTCTGTGATAAATCTGGAGCTTTTATATCATGCGCCTTCTGTAGATGTTAAAGTACATTGTCTGCTATTTAATAAAAAAATAGCATGAATATGAATAGTGCACAATGTGAATGAGTTTGCCCAGATACCGGTATGGACATGTCCCTGATGTCCACATGCAACTCTGTCACTTGCAACTGGTGACTAAAACCAAACAGTTTTATTTCTGTTTGGTTTTTTTTTCTCTATGGTTGTGTGTAACACTGTGGGGCTGCAGGTGGAACACACAGTAACCACAGTGAATCCACTTAAATGAAGAATCAGAGTTATTAAAATGATGTATAAAGAACTCAGTGTTTACATGTCTACTATTGTTGTACACTTCCACCGGTGTTAATGTTTTCCTGTGTGTTTTCTTCCAGTCCGTTACCTGCTGAAGAACAATGTGAGTCCAGACCTCTGCAATGAAGACGGTCTCACCGCTCTGCATCAGGTGAGTTTATGCCCCACTGTTTGTCAGTCTTGTAATTCTCTCTTTCTGTCGTGTCTGTGAGACACAAAATGGAGGTTGACATCTAAAATTACATGACTAATTAATATTGTATAGAACGCTGATGGTGTGAGCTGTTTTTCTCTGGAACTGAACAGCACAAAATATAGTATTAACACAAACTGTGCTGCAAAGCCAATGTTTAATTGTGAATGAGATCAGGCAGTCTTTTGACGATTAGAGTTTACACCCAACGTCTGGAGATCACCTTTATGTGCGTTCTTTGTTTATTATATATCATGGTTGAACCAGACTTTGATTTTGAAAACTTTTCTTCTTCATCCCTCGACATGAGGTCCAGTTCTACTCAGTTTCCCTCCACAAATGTTTGTTTATACCTGAACACATAAACCTGCCAGATACAACCATCAATCTCTTTGCCCGAACTGAACTGACCCTCCCACAGGGGAAACTGTCAAGGAAGGGTGTTTTTTTTGTTTTTTTTGTCTTGGATATGGTAGTCTCACATAGTCAGACCGACACTTTGTTACAAAATCCATGCCAGCTCGGTAGGTAAAGGTGGTTAATCCACTGTCATTCTGGAATAGGGGTAAGAACTTTAGCTTATTTGGGCTAAGTTGAAGTCCCAATGGCCTTTGGTGGTGTGAAGAGTAGGACGCAGCATAGAAGTGTTGTGGTGTAAAACATGTACACATGGGGAAGTGAGCAGTGGTATTAAAATGACTGAACCCACAAAAAAAGCACCAGGGTATGGTTACTATTTCTATTTTAGACTACTTCATACTGCTACTCCACTACATCAGCAAAGATCCATTTACAGCTTTTCATCCCCTTTTGTCCCATGTTGGTTTTGGATGTTTGCTAGATGATTCTTTTTCTTGTTAGTCTTAAACAAGGGTTCCCAAAGTGGGGGTTGGAAGACGTCAATCGGGGGGTCACGAGATGATTTTCAATATTCTTTTAACGTGATCCCTGAGATGCTTATGATAGATTATCAACATAACTGTAGCACTTATAGGAAGGTTGCTCTCTCAGTGTTCGAGAATACAGGAATTGCTTTTATTTTGCAAATATGCAGTTTAGAACAACTGTTCAAGTACAACTTGATAGAGACAAACAGGTAAGGCATTGTTTGGCCTACAGATTTGACTAATGGTGTCACATTAATAAAAATGAAAATAAACATAAAAAGGCCAATCAGCGTTGTAACACATTAACCTAAATAAACATTAACACAAAACCCCTCTTGAACTCCTGCACATTAAACAGAACAAAATTAGTCAAATATCCAGTACCTACAATGCATTGCAACAAATATCCCACAGTATCATTTAAATTGTATTATGGTTGTGAGGCTGTTCTGTTTTTTTTTTGTGTTGGTATGCCCTCGTTTGGATACGCCTGTTAGTGCATGAGTCCTGTGCACATGTTTTGTAATGTTTCTGTCACTTCAGGGATATCAGGGGTCACCAGTCTCTGGCACTGTTATTTTGGAGGTCATGAGTATAAAAGTTTGGGAACCCCTGGTCTAAAAAACTTCTTAGATTATTTGGAAAATGCATAATGAATTGTAAGGAATTTAGTAAAAATTCTGGCATTGGTCCTCTCCACTGAATGTAGACAAATGAAAAGTCATGAAAGATCCTCATTTTTAGGATGTACCCATTCACACATTAATATGTTCATATTTCTTCAGAAAAGTTATATATTGAGTTTTAAACACCTTGTTAATGTCTGATCACAGCTGGACCCTATTCTCCCGTCGTCTCCCCAGATGCACCCCTCCCCCACCCCCACTCCCGTTTGTGGCTGTGAATGGACTCCTCCGGGAGCCGCTTGTAAGCCCATTGTACCATACTTTCCAGGCTATTGAGCACACCTGACTATAAGCCGCACCTGACTATAAGCTGCACCCACCAAATTTTAAAAGAAAAAAATATTTGTATACATATATATATATATATATATATATATATATATATATAGGCCACACCTGACTATAAGCCAAAGGTGTCCACATTGTAACATGAGATATTTACACTGAAAGATGATAAACAGAAAGATTTTTTAAATATTTATTTACATACCTTAACTGCTTTTTTCCAAACAGTGCCTGTAACACGGCAGTAACATGACTGGTTAAAAAATCCAGAAAAGTCATTGATCGCTATCTTCATCTTCCTTCTGTGCCTTGAAACCACTGAAGTCATCTTCTTTAGTGTCGGAGTTGAACAGCATCAGAAAGGCTCTGTCACACACCTTCTCAGTCTCTCTTCTGTTGTTGCTCTCAGTGGCACTTGCGTGCAGCAACTCTGCTTCTTTCTTGGACAGCCACATCGATTGCTTTTAACTTAAAAGCTGCATCATATGCATTTCTTCGTGTGTTTTCCATGATGAGGGTTTGTGCAAAATGATTGTTAAAAGTTAAGCTTAAAACTTCTCTTCACATCACCTCTTCCACCTGTCTCGCTTTTGCGCTTCTTGCTAGTGCACCCCCTGGAGGCAGTTAGCCTGTAATAGTCTATACTTGAGCCGCATCATTGGATAAGCTGCATGGTTCAAAGCGTGAGAAAAAAGTAGTGGCTAATAATCTGGAAAGTACGGTAATTTTTAAAACAACTAATAGCTCAAAAAGTATTGGTCATATCCATAAGCAGTTTTTGCCAGTCTGGTCCTTGGCACAAAATACATAAGTACTCCAAAAGGCAAAGGCTAGGCTCTCTCCAGTTTGTCCGTTACAAAGCAGACGCACATACATGCACGCACACACAGAGGCCACTTGGCTTTTATAACATAGATGGGATTGTTCCTCTCTGGAAGTGGGCTCTAACCTCAGACATTTCTTAGGGATGTGATGCTCATCTGTTTCCTTGGCGACCCTTCCTTCCTGTCCCCTCTGTCCTCATTTGTCTCTCTTCAGTCAGACGACACCTCTGACAGTTTATGTCCCCTTTCCTCCTCGGCGCCTCCACTCTTTTCGCTCCGCCTCAGCTAACACAGCCGTCTCACTTTCCCTCTTGGCTGCTCAAAGCCTAATATTCAGGTTCCTGCTGGGAGTCAGAGAAATGAACACTGGAAGAGAAAATTGAGGTCCATCAGTCACCGCCAGTATGGCCGTTGGTTTAAAAGCAGCGGGCTGCCGCTTGCTGCCAAAAGATCAGATTGACCTTTGGGCTTTGAATGTGTGTGGGCCTGATAATCTGCTATTTGGATGGGTCAGCCTGCACAGCGGCTTTAAGATGAGACCTTTTCACTTCTGCCTCCAGTTAACAAATACCATACACTACACACACACACACACACACACACACACACACACACACACACACACACACAGGCAGATGTATAGGCAAAATATACACAACAGACTCACAATGTAAAAAAAAGTACACATACAGCATAGGGCTTTTGCTTGCATTTTGTCTTTCTGATTGATCTGGACGGATAGAGATGGAGAAGAAAGTTGGTTAGAGATCTATATGAACACACACACACTACACACACATCTGTCATATAGGACATAAATGGAGATAAGTGGAGGTGATGTTTCTCTAAATGAGATGTCATAGCCATCTCAGGTCTGACTCACCTCGCAGATACCAGACATTAATCAATAGATGGCTGCCAGGAACACAACAAAACACAGCACAACACAACACAAATTTATGTTTTATGTTCCAGGTTTTATGAGTTTTATATAGAGATGATGGAGTTGTGAACTGGATCATGTTCAAATGATATATGTACATGTTTGTAGTTTTGGTCTGGAAAAACATCGACCTTGTCTGGCTCTTCGGCCTCTTGACATTCAGATAGAGTGAGCATTTGTCTGAGATAAACTTCCAGAGTTGTAAAATCTGCTTCATAGTATTTGAGCCTCAGTATCTCTTTGTCTTACTTACTTGCATATAATTCAGAGGTAGTATAAAGTACATAAAATATTCATAAAGACATCCAATATAATTTAGCCTCCTGCACACAATGCATGAACCCTGAACCCTGTATTAGATTCCACTTTATTAACAGTACAAACACTACAGTAAGTGCAAGTGCAGTGGAATGCAAGCAGAGAGTAAACATGGTAACCCACAGGAATAGTTTTATAATTCAGGGTGTGTTTTATCCAGTTAAACAATGTAAAAAGAACAGTTCATTAGAAATTATTCTGTGTTTTGGCATGAGAGAAATCTTAAATTCTTCCTTATTGTTCATTACTGTTGAAGTTTGAGCATCATGGGGGCAGAGTGGCACCGTTGAAGAGACAGTCATGATGGTTTCACATTCATCTGCTGGAGGGGAAATGTCTCTGCTCACCTAAAATCCCACTTTATTCCACAATATTTTTGACACAAATATTTTGCAGCTTTTACAAATGCGACACAGAGACTACACAGAAAATGGATTTTCGGAACAATAGCAGACATGTGAAATCCAGCGGATATACCATTGAGATGAACTAAATGTGAACAGTCCTAGATTCTGCAGTCTCTCACAGAACTTGGGCTTTAGAGAGAGAACGGCTTCATTGGTTGTCAGTGGCGTTACTGTTGCAAGGCAGAGATTAAAGCGGCTAATTCCAATCTTTAGGTGTAAACATGTTATGGGTGTGGGGTCTTCAAAGACAGACCTGAAGCTACTTGGTTCTGAATGAAGTCCTATAAGAAGGAGACATTTAGCACACCACATGTGCGCTTTTCTGTCTCTTTTGTTCTTTATATCACTGAAACTGAAAAGTGAAAAAAAGAGTCAGTCACATCAGAGAATATAATTGGCTCCCAGTGGGTGTTTTTGTATGAACTTGAGTGTCATCAGTAGTACATTGTTGGGTTTATGAAGTATCTTTCTTTGTTTTTGTTTAAACATCATTTTCTGGTTTCAGAGACCTGGATAGGACCATGTACCAAGTTTGAGAATTCTAAATATTGTAGTATGAAATAAACTGGGATTCTATTGCATGTAAATGTCTGTTCCTGGGTTCTGACAGTAGTAAATGAATGTACAGGCACCAAATGACAAAACATTCTGGAGCAATGGAGAAACCGTTTGTATTTTGGTAATGGAAGGGGAAAGAGGGGATAATCATTTCAATATTGATCTTTTGGACAGGGTTCCCGCGGGGTCTTAAAAAGTCTTGAATTTACAAATCTGCATTTAATACCTTAAAAAAGACTTTCAAAGGTGTTAAATTTGATATGGTAGGTCTTAAGTTCTGTGGCCATAAACTTGTTCGTTGTATTGTGTTTAAATGTGTCCAAGCTGCAAAGAAAGTAACGTGAGTCTACTCAGTTCCACTCTTTTCAACCCGACAATTTATATTGAAATTAGGAACCAATTATTGTTAACTTGGCAGCCCCAAGTGTGAAATGACTTGGAATGGTGGAAATCAAGGTGTTGAAGTAAATAAACACATTTTTCTATATTCTAGGAGCCACAAAATTTTACCAGTATAGCCATGAATGGGATGATGGGCATTCAATTCTGTTCGAAGTAGTCTAGAAAAGTCTTAAATTTAACTTGTAGAAACCTGTTGGAACTTTGTTTGGAGTCATAGTAAAACAGACTACAAGAGTCCAGTCATGATGAAAAACATAAAACAAACATGGCATCAGAACCAATCACTGACCTGCATCATGATGACCATCTCCCATCAGTCATTGCTGCGTATCATTATCCACATGATGACAGACACCGTGACAGATGTCAAAGTGACAACATGTTTACCTGTTGCTCTCATCTCCCATTTGTAGCAGTAAACTGAATAAATGAATCTATAAATAAGATAAATCTGCAACATGATGTTGGCAGTATAAACCAAAGTCGCCTCATTTTCAATAACCACAGTCAAATTAATTTAAGGTTGGCAGCAGTTCCTGGAATCTACCCCCTTTACTTACATCATCTGTGACTTAAGTCAATTTATATTGATTCTTTAAAGTCTGTCAGCACTAAAGTACACACTTTGTCTACCTGTGAAACTTGCAATGTATTTTGTTGCAGCAGATGTCTGACAGTTTTATACAGAAGCTTTGGAGATCCTTTATGTCTTTATAAGAAGTGTAAAAATACTGTAATGTAGTGAGTATGTTGAGGGAGTCCCAGCATCTGTATCAGTTACTGTCATGAGCTGAATTTTTAGGCACATTTTACCACGTGAAATTGTTCTGTGTTGCAGTTCATTTGACCTTCTTATGTTGTTGACCTTTATGTTGCATCACTGGAGCTGTATCCCCATGGAGCTGGGCCCAGGACGAGTCCAGGTTTGCACGTACAGTACAGCATGTGAAGAAAACCGCAAGTCTTGTCTTGATATTTTCAGTTTGTCACGAGACTCTGAAAACGATGCGCTCTTCTATTGATAGTACGAGTGAATTCTTCAATTCCAAAATTCCAAATAGGACTCTGAACATGGTGGTATTTTTAGCCTGAATTGCCTTCAGTGTAAAAGGAGACAATAACCTTGCCAGTGGTCGTTTCTAAACACACCTGCCCTGTTTTGCCCCACATTCAGACATTCACATCCCAGCTGTTTCCCTGCAGTAAACTCACATATGTTTGAGGAGTTCTGGAGGTGTGACAGACTGCTGGAGTCTCACTGAAAAACATTTACTTCTGTGAATTAGTTCCAATATTTATGCAGAGATGGTGGAGACGGCCCGACTGAGGCGGCCTTTTAACTCCAGTCACCATCTGCAGGATCTGATCCCTGTGAAGTTCTCACTCGGGTCTTTTCATCAGCCGTTCAGCTCTTCATTACTGCAGTATTTGAGCTCAGACCTGATACTTAAGTATCACGCTCCACTCTCACCTCCACAAACTCACTCCTCACCACCACTTTAGTCTGCTTCATCAGCTGTACTGTTTCAACATCAACATGATTTCATTATTTATCTCGGGAATGGATTTAATATTGATGCACGGTGTGGGATGGAAAGTAACGGGGGTGTTTGGAAATGATATTAAATGGCATACAGGTGCTTAAGTAGTCCTTTAAGGCCAGGAAACCTCATTTCAAGATACACACTTTACTCCACTGATGTCCTCGCCGCTTGACACAGCCTGGATCCAATTTATTTTCCCTTTTAGAGCTAATTTGAAGGAGTCTCAGACCACCTTACCCTTCATATCGATTTGCATTGGTCCTCTCATCTTGTGAAATTTGGAGTCCTTTTACCTTTTTAACCTACTGCAGCCCTGGCTGTACTCCGACCGACCTGGTCCCGCTTCACTCAGACCTCATTTCAACAGCAGCTCCATCACCCACAGCCCTGAAACACTGTAACAACTGACTATTGACTGTAACAACTAGTCAAAGTCTAACTCTTTAGGTAACACATTTTTCTGTGTCTTGTTTTTGTGTTGACTTAACCTGTTCTTTCAGCACTGTGCAGGTTTCCTCCAGTTTCCCCCACCACTAAGAACATTTACATATAGGTTAATTCTCCTGTCTCTTACCTCGGTGCTGATGAAGATCTGGAGGTGGCCCCCGAATCCATGCTAATTGCTAACGCTATGTACTGTGTATGTATTGGGGTGGCAGACACTGAATTTCCCTACAGGGATAATAAAGCATGTTAACCTTTAACCTTTTTTAAACCACACCCACTTCAAATTTCTGACCAATCACACAATAGTTCTCTGACACCGCACGAGAAAAAAGTTCTCCCAAGTTACGTTGAAAACAAGCTGCTAAAAAAGAATGGCATCATTTTTTTTTCTGGCAACCCTGGGAGCGTGAACAAATTTCCTTGTTCTTGCAGAGTATCTAATACCTTAACAATGAAGACCTGGTCCCTTTTGTAACAAGGTGTGATTTTAGTAATCATTAGTAGGGTCCTACCAGAGGCAGTTATCACACCACGCCTGCTGATGCCACAGTGTGAAGCTTCTTAGTAATCTCGTCTGAATTTAATAGTCACATGTAGGCTATGTCTTGTTCTTTTTGGTATTTGGTAATATCATGGCAAAGACTTTGGGTACTTGGAATAAAATCTTCTTTATGTCTGATTACTGTTTCTAATTAAAATATTATACAACTTCATCCAGTTTTCCACAGATGGAGTAATGCTGGTAAAACACAAAAACGTGTTTCACAGCGGTTATGTTTTAAATCACCAACAAGCCCACAGTTTCACACCACCCTGTTGTCCTTTTTGAGTGGATGTAGTCAAAGCACACATTTAGTCGTCTGTTTATATACACTATATATTGTATATATATACAGACATATCTGTGTGAGTTTGCTGCAATTCTTCTGCCCCCACGTCTTATGCAGCACTGTGGTTGGCAGGAGGTACATACCCACTGCCTTAAGGTCGACACCCACAGACACCATCACACACTAGACAATGTAATGACTGTAGGACTCATATTGTGTGAGGCAATACAGTACTAGGAAAATCTTTATTATTTCCATGTTTTCCCTTTGACAGTGAGGGCTCATAAGGACAGAATGTTTACTCCATGAGCTTGATTGTAACAGTGGTAGATTTAAAGAACAGCGAGAATCAGCGCCACATCATTATTGCCTCATTTTTTTTATTCAGTTTTTGTAATTCCAGGCCTTTAGATTACACCTTGGCTGGGCCGACTAACGGTGTGCCCAAATTAGTGTCCCCAAATTAAAAATAAAAAAAGGCCAGAGCAGAGTGTAAACGAAAGTATTGACTCACTCACCCCTGCTTTTTTCCTCCCGTAAAACACATCGGTTATAATATACAAGGCTTGTTCATAACGACAGAGAAAACATTGACAACAACAACACATATGTACCGAACAGGAAAGCACAAGTATTCATGCTTCCCGCAGAAGTCATATTTTGTGATAACGTTAGCACAAACACAGAATCCAAATGCAGAACTCCGACAACAAAAGTTAGTTCCAAAAGGTTTATTGTTCACACACAGGTGAAAAAATATAATGAGTGACAGAATCTTGAGGATAATGGTTGGGGATTTTCTCCTCAGATTAGTCCTCCGGATCGAGGGCAGCAGCCCGTCTCCCCGAGCGGTGTTAGGAGTCTTTTCCCCGACTGGGGAAAAGCAAAGGGAGGTCAGGGACGGAAACAGGTCATACACAGGCAGGCTAACAATCGAGCAACAGGACATAAGGACTAGGCAAACTCACGTACCGGTAGTCAGGGCGAGAAGGTCAAAACCAGATCAGATGAGGCAGACAAAAACCGACAGGGATCAGGCAGAAGACGAAAAACCGAGGAATCCAAAACAGGTCAAAAAACAGGCAAACAAACGAGGTCAAGTACGCTGGTCTGAACTACTGGAGTTACAAACTGGCGACTGACAAGGGGAAAAGACAGGGTTTAAATACACAAAAGGGAGGGAAGACAACTAGACACAGGTGAAGCAAATTAGGGCGGAGACAGGTAATCAGGACAGAGGTCAGGAGGAGCGGGGAACAGGAAGTAAAGACGACAGACAAGATACATGAGGGAAAACTTAACAAAATAAAACAGGAAGTGACACACAAAACATAAAAGACAGACAAGACCAGACTATTGTCTGGCAGCAGGTATGACATATTTGCGCCGTTTGATTGGTCTAAATCACCCGTTTCGGCCAATGAGAGGTGATGAGAGCTTGGAGATTGACTCGTACGTTGTACGCCAAAGGTTTTCTCTCAACAACCATGCCTCGTGGGCGACCTATAAGTTCAGGCCGCTCACATAACAAACGCAGTGAAACATATGACATATGAATTATCTGCCTGCATGCAGTCCTGTGATTTTGGAATTAAAATCAGCTGGCCATATGCTGATCAATACTTCTGGAAATTAGACTTGTGGAATCCATGCCTTCATACTCTTGAATATATCTGAAATAGTCTGAGAAAACAGGAATTACTGTTGAAAAATCTAATCCCGCACCCACCCCCTCCGCCGATTCCAGCATCTGATGTGCCCAAATTAAGGTAATCTAAAGCCCTGAATTCATTGACTTGGGAACCTAAACTCATACAGCGGCATCATATTTTGTGGTGTGTTTAATTTTTAGTCCTGATGTGCTATTTCATAATGTTTGATCATGTTATTAAGGGTGTAAAGACCTCCACTTCCTTGTTATTTTGCTCCTCAACCTCAATCTGGGTCCTGTCAGCCCACTGAGGAATCCCAGGAAGCCTGTTTCTGTTGTTTTTGTGGTACATCGGTATAATCCACTCCTTTGTCAGAGCCACACTCTTTCGGTTGTGTGAGTAGTTTTCATGGGCAGGCTGTGAAAGACACATTATTTCCTCGCTGGTATCATTGTCTCCATGCCAGGAAGAGAATGATGGAGGTGGCCAATAAGGGGAAGGTGAATTCGCTTGTGGGTGCAAATATGTGTGTGTGTTTCCAGAGGAGAAGCTAAGGGTTTAGCTTAGCAGTGAGCTAGCAGCTTGTGAGCAGTATGTGGGTTTATTAGGGAGGTGGTTAGGAGATTAGCCTGGTTGTTAGCTGCTGTGTGGGCTGCAGTCTCTTGAGTTTTCTGAAGACATCTGTTCTGTCAGCGCTGCAGCCTGGAGCTTTACATGTGAGCTAATCCATCAGTGTGTCAGATGGCTTTGACAAGCTTGTGTGTGTCTTAAGAGTCTTGCTCTTGTCAGTTTTTATGAGGCTCCTCATTTTTGGTCAATTATATCTTGGAGCTGTCCAATTACCATATTCAGACGGAAAATGAAATCCATAACTCAGCGTGTGAATTAGCCTCTCATGTAACCAGATGTCAGATTTGCTAATACAATAAACAGACACAATTATTCACAGACTTGGACACACACTGCATAAAGTAAATAAAATAATAAACTGTGACTCATCCATCGGTGGCTCTTGTGTCATTTCTTGGAATCATTTGTCTGCCTTTAACTTCATTGACAGAGGAACTACTGTGCTTCCTGTGGAATTGATCGGTTTGAGTGGCAGTGTGTCATGGGGGGGTTGGCTTATGTTTTGCATTTTTAAGGAGAGAAAATAATTACATTGCAACAGCATTTAATAATTTAAAAAATGAAAATAGTATTCATTATTGAGTCATGATACACTCAATGACAACTCAATGGCGCAGAATGACTCTGAACATCTCTGGCAATGCATTTCAGGGAGGTTGTCCAAGTACAGTGTAATGGGGCTAGTACAAACACTGAATCCAAATGCAGTAACTTGGACACAAAAATAAGGTTCAAAAGATTTATTATTCACACACAGGTGGAAGAATAATAATAATGACAGAATCTTGAGGATAAAGGTTGGAGATATCCTCCTCTGATTCGTCCTCCGGTTCGAGGGCGGCAGCCCGTCTCCCCGAGCGGCGTTTGGGGTATTTTTCCCGACTGGGGAAAAGCAAAGGGAGGTCAGGGACGGAAACAGGTCATGCACAGGCAGGCTATCACTCAGGCAACAGGACATAAGGGCTAGACAAATACTCACGTACCAGAAAGTCAGGGCGAGAAGATCGAAACCAGGAAATCAGATGAGGCAGACAAAAACCGACAGGGAGCAGGCAGTAGGCAAAAAACCGAGGAATCCAAAAGGGTCACAACAGGCAGACGAAACGAACAAACGAGGTCAAGACGCTGGTAAGAACTACGAGAGTTACAAACTGGCGTCTGACTGGGGGAAGAGACAGGGTTTAAATACACAAAAGGGAGGGAAGACAACTAGACACAGGTGGAACAAATCAGGGCGGAGACAGGTAATCAGGTAAGAGGTCAGGGAGAACAGGGAACAGGAAGTAAAGATGACAGACAAGACACATGAGGAGAAACTTAACAAAATAAAACAGGAAACGACAAACAAAACATAAAAGACAGACGAGACCAGACTATCGTCTGGCTGCGGGTATGACATACAGTTACCGCCACGCAAGCACAAAAGGGCAGGTGATCCAGTAGTGACGGGCAGCAGAACCAACCGATAAAGATGGAAGACGCTACCACTCCAACCACTGTTCCGTGTTGTAAAACCCTAAAATTTTAAATCCAAGACTTTAATATGCACAGCCTAATGTGTAGGCATGTGATTGATTTTTTTGTATCAAATGCCTGGTGTGGCGGCAAGGATTTTGCCGTGGTGGTGCACTACAGCAAAACCTTACCAGCAGAAACACTGAACTAGCTGACAGTAATAAGCCTCTTCTGTCAGAACTACTTCTGCTTTTGGTAGTTTGAAAAGGTCACACACTCGGCTGTGTTTACAGTCAGTTTGCAGGTGTGAATATTATCATCAACACTACTTTAAATAAACTCACACCCCCAAGTTCTCATGCAGTTAATCTTTCATTAACAAAATGCCACATGCAATCAGATTTGTACAGATTACTCTCAAATTCTGAACATAATCAACCTTCCCTCCTGTCTCTTTTACTGAATCTCATTTAAATAAATTATATTTTTTTCTGTGGTCATATGTTCACTAGACCTTCACTAACATCATACCTTCAGTTTTTTTTTTTTTTTTTTTTAACCTGTCTTGTCCAGCATCATAACAGTAGCATGGTGGTCTGGCTGCCTTGCTGTCTTTATTTTGGATTTTGTTGAACCACATTTTGATGCCGGACCTGACAGGAATAAACAGGGAAAGAGAGGAAAGGGAGAGGAAAGAAGGGGGGAGAAGAAGAAGAAGAAAAAAAAAATCTCATCAGTCTTATCTGATTTCTTCACACTGCTTGCTCACATAAAAATGTACCATTTACCAGCTTTATTAACTTTTTTTAAGTATTGGTAAGAAAAATAAGACTTTCCAAGTTCTTCATGGTGATTCCATACCAACTCGCTCAGAATTCAGAACTGTTCTCAAAAATACTAATGCAGAAACTTATGTTACATTCATGGGACCTTGCAAAATTCTACAGATCTGAAAGTTTGGTCCTTAGAGCTAAATTAAATCATTAGTATGTGCGTTCTAAGGCTCACCGTTTGCCTGGTTGTCACTTGATTGGATTCAACTTTAAATTGAACATCTGAGGAGATGTGAGGATAATTTTCATATAAATAGTTGTTGGTGGAATCAGATTCATGTAAACAGTTTGTCACCAAAAAAGAATCTTCAAAATAAAAAAAAAACAAAAATTATCTACATTTGTTTTTACTTGAAGCCAAATTTCCATTCAAGGTGTGCACATAAGGTGTGTATTTCATATTGACAAATCGACCACCAAAATGCTGCAGACGTGTAGACACTGGAGATGTTACATTAGTCTAACGACCAAATGGAAAAGTATCTGGAGGAGAATTTTAGGATTTTCCAAGGTCCCATAAACTTTGATGCACAGTTACGTATTTTCTACCACATGGTGTCTCTCAATCAAAATGGTAACAAAAGATGTGAAATGCCAAACAGTGCACATCCACTACTTCTGTAGCGTGGATCTACTGTACCAGTTACATGTTGATGGAAAAGACAGATGAAATAACATAGAGCTTTATTCACATCATATTTACTAACGTACATTCATATTGTCATTTAGTCAATGGGATATCATAACTCGCGTAAATATACACGCCACTTTTAATTGGCGTGTTATCTGTATGCATTATAGGCTTTTCGCGTGTATGTTCACGCCCTGTTAAAATACCATGAACTGAGGTTTAGGGGTTCGGATTATGTGAACTGGAGATCTTGACGTAAATTGACATGCAATAAAATGGCTTTTAGAAACACGCGAAAGGTTGAAAATGCATGCGTATAACCAAGCACATCAAATGCCATAAGAACTAGCATGACATACAACAGTTTCCTGAGCTCAGTCTAATTTTTTTCTAGTGAAATAGGTTAATGTTAATTTTTAATGTTGACACAATTAATTAATTGAGTAATTGCTGTCTAATTTGAACATCATTTGAAATATTTGATACAATGTAAGTACACAGGTCAGAGATCTAGAACATAGTTCTAGTTGTCTGTAGATATGTATTGCAGAAATGCCATATACATACCTGGAAGACACAGAGTGTTATGTTATGCATGAACATTACTAACAGTATGGTTTTTAGTATGTCCAAAACCATAGTATTAAAACAGTAGTATGTTAATTGCCTACTGTTTCTGAGTACATATCAAAGTATGGAAGAACTGGACACTTTTTAGCCTAAAAATCCCACAATGCAATGCAGCTGTGATGTCAACAACAGAACAGACCCCACTGATCTCTACTCAGTGTTATTATGAAGTAGCCAGAGGACCTGATAGTGGTGTAAATGTCTGTACAGTTTATAACAAACACATGTTGGTAGAGGTTAGATGGACTGGTTATCAGGGTTTTGCACCTCCAACGGGTAAGAAAAGTAGGAAGTGGCATAGTTAACTTATACCCAGACTAATACGTCCACAGACACATTCAGTACTTAGTGTATAGATGTCTAGTATAGATATGAAGTATTTAGGAAAACATGTTGGGTTTTGAATGCACTTAAAGAGGGTTCCCATGGGATCTTTAAAAGTCTTAAAAGTCTTGAATTTCCAAATCTGCATGTAATATCTTAAAGTCCTTAAAATGTATTAAATTTGGTATGGTCAAGTTATATTGCCATGAACTTTTTGGCTGTATTGTGTTTAAATGTGTCTGGGAAATGTCCAAGGTGCAAAGAATATAAGTTAGTCTACTCAGTTCCACCTGTTCCAACCTGATAATTCATACTGAAATTAGGAACCAATTATCAACTTTGTAGCCCCTGGTGAGAAATGATCACAGAACATTCAGCCCAACACAGTCAAAAAATTTTGCCAGTATTGCCTTGAAATAGGCTGTGAATTAAATTCTGTTCCAAGTAGTCTTAAAACGGCTTAAATTTAACTTGTAGAAACCTGAAGGAACCCTGTCCTTAGTGTATAGATGTCTAGTGTAGATATTAAGTATTTAGGAAAACATGTTGGATTTTGAATGTACTTAAACTTTTTCAAGAAAATCTAAGACACTAATTAGGAAGAATTGACAGAGAGTCTTCGGTCTGAATTACATTTACCTATCAGTTATTTTACTGTTCTTTCATGTTACCTACCAGTTGTACCAAATCTTCCCAGACATACAGCACAAGTGTAACTGGCATCACAATAGTCACAGTAGACTAGCAGCGGACACTGACAGCTGTGGTTATACACACTTGAACATTTTCAAAGCGTTGCAGCTGTCATGTATAAACAATCTGTTTTCAGTGCACTCTTTCCACCGCAATGAAAAAGTTGCAGAGCGGAAGTATTGTTTCCAGTCACTGGTGGGCTGTTTTCTCTGCATCTTTTTTACCTCATATCTGTCTTCTTGCTATCTATCCCCTGCATCTGTTCAGTAATTTCATTTCCTCTCCTGTGCTGTTTATTAATGTCTTTTCTCCCCCGTGCTGCTGTCAGTTTCCTTATCTGACAAGTGTTGGCTGTCCGAGCTTCAAAGAATGCACACAATCAATTTTAACCTGACGTCAGTGTGGTTGAGAAGTTGTTTAACCATTCAGATTGGAGATACGTGTTACAAAAGGGGTCGGTCTCCAACGTTAAATCATCTCATGGTCATTTCTGTAAGTCTCGTTAGGCGTCACAAAACTGCAGACTGCTTTAAAGCTTTGAAGAACTGAAATACTAAATGCTAGAAAATGGACAGGATAAAAAAGTTAAGCAGTTTTAGAAGACTGTAGACTTTACAAAACACAACGTACAGACTCTCCTAAATCATCTTATTGACGTGGTTCAGCCTGAGGCCAAGCTTTAACTGCTTTTTCACCATTACCAGGCTAAACAGCATCGTAACAGACTGCACTATGAAATTTTAATGAGTAGAAAACAAGGCCAAACACAATAAAAAACAAAACCAGTAAGGAAACATATGTGCAAATAATAATAAGTTTTACTTTTCTAGCATCAAATGTCTGCCCCAGTTTTCAGCATCAACAAACCTTTTAACAAACAAAAACAATTTACAGCAACAATGAACAATTAACACTAGAACTGAGTCAAATTCACCCTCATCTGTTTCTCAGTTGTGTATTATTCTGTTTTATTAAACTACTGAAGTCCTTTGACTTTTCCTACAATTGCTGAAGATAAATTCAAGATAAATTCAGATAATGAACGTTATGAGCATTGGTACTTATGACCTCCACCAGGTCAAAATTTCCCCTAAACAAATGTGTTGGTTTTCACACCATTTATGTTCTCATTTTGTGTGATCTGAAAAATATATCTGTCCTATATATGTATGTCCTTTTCAATAGTTAAAACATAAGAGACGGAGACATTTCAGACTGACGTGTACAGATGGCCATACAAAGCAACTGCTCTTGATCAAAATGAATGATTAAACTAGATATTGATTTAACAAGAAGAGAATGACTTAAATCATTAGTAAATTGGAGCCTGGTTAATGGGTTTAGATATAAACCAATCACTGGCTCAGAAAAGTTCAGTATCCAAATGATAAGAGCTGTCATTTTGGGTAAATAAATTCACTTTGTCCACATAAAATGTCTAATTACCTGTAAAAATCACATCATAAAGGTAGAGATTTCCACTCCCACTGAGACCACTGGTCATATCACAGTCTCTTTAGGTTAAGCTTAAGTTGCCTTCTTAGGGTGTTCTCACACCTGAATTTCATTCTGATTCAGAGAGTAATCTACTACAGTGTGTTAGAGCATTAAGCATCCCCTTGTTTCGGTTTGTGTCCACACTGCTCCATGCCCTTCATACGCTCACTGAAAATCTTGAATACTTGATTACTCCTTTCGCATTTGCCCAATCAAACCAAGCCAAAGACTTGTTTCAGGATCATGGCTCCAATTGATCCAGGTGTGAAAACACCCTTAAAAACCAGAGAAAGGACACTTATATCGTATCTATTGATTTTCTGCATCTCTTCCTTTAGCATGACTTGAATTGTACTGCATTTCAATAGGAGTGAATCACATTGATAGTCATTTTACAGGATTTATTTATCTTAAATGTTTTGGATCTTTGGCTGGGAATTGACCTGAGCATCACGTCAGACTCTTGGATTCATAGTGATGCACTTCCTACATGGCTGTGAAAACCTGATCTGAACCAGATTAAAGCTCCACCAGCTCAAACGATACCAGAGATGCTTACGATGCAGGAGGAACATACGCATACTCCAGATGGAAAAGGAAGGATTCTAGCTAATACCTTAAAAATATCCCAATAATATCCCAGTGGCTGTGGCAGAGTAATCCTCATGTTTAAGTCATCTTGTCCCTGTCCTCGCCCCGGGGCTGGTGTTTGTCTGTCCTGTCTCCTAGATTGATGTTGCCACATTCTAGGGATGTAACGATATGAAAATTTCATATTATGGTTATTGTGACCAAAATGATCATGGTTATCATTATTATCGCGGTATTATTGAAATTGTGTTCAAAATGTTCAAAAAGTACTTATACATACACTGGAATAATTTAACCAAGTTGTATTAAAAAAAAGAAAAAAAAAAAGAAAAAAAAAAAAGGAAATAAAATAATAGGCACAATGTACCTTCTCTTGGCAGAAACATTCAAGTACTAATCCTTAGTGGTCTGAGCCTATTTTGGCCGTTTTTCAGTACTTTTGATTTTGCCTTTATATACTATATAAACAAATGTTTACTATACCCATGTTTGGGATGTTTTTTTTCAGCACAACTTCATCTATATCATTTGTCTATTATTTCTTCACTTTAACCTACTATATCAACATAAAAGGCCAGAAAACACAAAAAAATATAAAATCCAATTTGAAAAATGTATATACTTAATTGCATAAGTAACACAAAGATGGTTAACGAATCTTTTCAAAGACTTTAAAAGTGAATATTGATTCCAAATATTAGGTATATAAAATCAAAATTGTAATAAATTAAAACTATACTCAAATATTTGACATAAAAGCATATCTTTACATGGAGTTTTTTCCCCTGAAAGTGTGGTAATCAAACATGGTTATCATGGTAATTAGAATCTAAACGGTAATACCAACCGTCTGCAATTTTACCACGGTTTATCATTATACCGGTAATCGTTACATCCCTACCACATTCACACCAGTTCAAACCGCTGCTGTCAGACTGCAGGATAGTTTTTCTGGAATATTTTCCTTCTACCTCTATAATGACGCCCAGTTTAATAAGTAAAGTACTGTGTCCCTGTGTGGTTGTGTCTATTCCCAAATGAATGTGAGTTATGTGATGGCCCTCTCAGTGGCTCACATGTGGCTCTCACTGTCCTAAAAGGGCCAGTGCTGGCTCCATTTAGTCCCAAACATTCGACGTCAGACGACTGTTGGAGTTGGTCTTTTCTACAGACTCGTCCGTCTGTGCCGATGGTGACAAATGAGCATCTTTCCCTCCTTTTCTTAAACTGATGAAGCTGCTGGAACGCCGAGCCTCAACGCAGCACAGCTCAGTACACACAGAATGAATTATAAGCCACAATAGATGGAAAATACTAAAACACAGCGCCTCTTCACTCTGCATTTTATGAACCTGCAAACAAGAGGAAACCGTGGGTCTCATGTTGGTGCTGGAGGTTTTTATTTGATCATCAGTCAAAGAACCAAAGTACAGTTGCAGTCAGAAAGGTGTTTATTAAGGACAGGCTGTGCTAATATTTGGTCTGTTTGTTTAATAACACTCATACTCTTCCACATCTTCTTCATCATTTTTACCCTCCAGACTTTTTCCCAATAGTGTTTCTATATTTACTTGTACTTGTACTCAAATAGTGTTTGTTTACGTCAGTCCACTACATGTCAGAGGAAAATGTACTATTTCTCCACAGCTTTAATCTGACAGCTGTATATACTATTCACCTTTCAACCCTGTCCAGCAAAAAACTTGTATCTCCAAATGTGATGATGTTGAATGTTTGTGATAAACTGAGGGATGAATTGTTTCCTTTATTGAGTTTCCTGCTTTTAAGTCTATGTAAACTATTTAAAGACCCTTTTGGATTCACTGGTTAATGCATCCCCACAAAGCTGAATACCAGCGTGTTCATCTGAACACGCTGACTATTTAGAGGTACGTGGTTCTTAGTGGACAGTCAAATTTATCAATAAAATTTTATTTATATAGCACCAAATCATAACAAAAGCTATCTCATGATGCTTTACATGTTTACAAGTTGGTTGAAACCAGACTCTAAGCCAATTTACAGAAACCCAACAGAATCCTGGACAGCAGCACTACAGAAATATGATGATCTTAGAAAATATGATGTCTCGGTGTTTGAACCTGGTCGTAAACATATTTCCTCTATGCACTTTATTGATATATATGCACCTCGGTCTTACTGAAAATTCCATTTTACTTTGCACATTATAGTTAATTGTTGCACCTTACAGTTTGATTGTCCAGATTTTCTACCAGTTCTCTTTTAATACTTCTAATTTATTATATATAGTGTGTTTGAGATTAATAAAATCCATCTGTCTGCAGACTGCAGAAGTAAAATGAATCCAAAAGGTTGTCTATCACTGACCGTGAACAATGAACACTTTCTTTTTTATGGCATGTCATACATTATTTTCACTGTGTGGTTTTTCAGGTATTTGTATTTTAATAAAGAAAATAATATAGTTAAAGTTAAATACTTATATCCAGCCTAAAACATTGGCTGCTGCATTGTCTATCTACCAGTTCCCTTGTCTACTGAGTCCAAAACTTCATTTCAGACACTGATAATAAGTTAATTAGATGTAGAAAAGTGTTTTTATATTGATTCAAAGTCCACCTCCCATGGCGCCCTCAATGACCCCTGCTTTAATGGTTTTCATTTTCCAGTGAGGTACAGTCTGTCTTACTTATAAATGAAAGGTTATAAGTGTGACCATCAAATGACCCAAGGCCCATCAGACCTTGGTGACATCTGGACCTGCTCTGACCCCTGACCCCTGTTCTGTCTCATTCACTTTAATTGAGCTTTACATCAATAGATGACAGTATTTAAATTTCCTTCCTCATGGTTCTGCTCTTTCTCCACAGTGTTGTATAGATAACTATGAGGAGATGGTGAAGATCCTGTTGGACCGAGGAGCCAGCGTCAACGCTCAGGATAACGAGCTGTGGACGCCACTGCACGCCGCTGCTACCTGTGGCCACGCAGGCCTCGTCAAGATCCTCATCGCACAGTAAGACACGCACATGAGCATATTTAAGAAAAACATCTACTATTAGAAAAACAAGACGGAACACGAACACCGACTGTCGATAACTGCATCTTTAAAGCAAGCATCTGCAAAGTCACCTTTAAAGAAATGCAAATTACGTTCAACACAGGACACTCTCATTCCCAGTACTATATTTCAATGGTGAATTTTTACATTTTATCGATATAAATCGTTACTACAGTAATGACATTACTGGGACAAATTCCACTGAACAATAATATAAACTAGAAGCACTCGGAGAGCGCAGACCTCCGCCAAGGCTGATCAGTGGCCCCCCCCCGTGGGCCCCCCCACGCCAAGGAGGTTATGTTTTTGCCAGGGTTTGTTTGTTTGTTTTTCTGTTTGTCTGTCCGTTAGTGTGCAACATAACTCAAAAAGTTACGGACAGATTTTGATGAAATTTTGTGGTCTGCCCCCCCCCCCCGATCACCACCAAAATTTAATCATTTCTTCCTTATGCCATTTCCAACAAACCCTGAAAATTTCATCAAAATCTGTCCATAACTTTTTGAGTTATGTTGCACACTAACAAACAGACAGACAGACAAACAAACAAACAAACCCTGGCAAAAACATAACCTCCTTGGCGGAGGTAACTACAAGCACTCGGAGAGCGCAGACCTCCGCCAAGGCTGATCAGTGCCCCCCCCCCCCCCCCCCCCCCGTGGGCCCCCCCACCGCCCATCACCACCAAAATTTAATCATTTCTTCCTTATCCCATTTCCAACAAACCCTGAAAATTTCATCCAAATCTGTCCATAACTTTTTGAGTTATGTTGCACACTAACGGACAGACAGACAGACAAACAAACCCTGGCAAAAACATAACCTCCTTGGCGGAGGTAACTATTGTCTGGGCCCGGGGCCATGTAATCACATCTGTAGCCTGTCATCAACCATAACATTTGTTATGTTAACGTAGTTCACGGTTCAGTAAAAGTGACCCAGGTTTTTCCAGAGGCACAAACATGTTTTATTTCTTCACTGTCACACCTGCATAAATGAAATTAGAGTCCCATTTGCACACACACACACTATCCTCTTGTTTAATTAGGATTGAATTAGATGGTTCAATTAGGATTTGACTGGATTCTTTAATCACAAACATGAACATATGCAGAGGTACGTTCTGATGGATGCATGTGAACACTGTCTGCTGCTTGTGAATATGCAGAGCTAATTTAGCGCCTTATGTATTAGCTTGACACATATCTTCTCTAAGTATGCACACACACTACTGTCGTCTGTTGACATGCACAACCTGTCCAGTCACTTATCAGATCACTCAGACTCATTATCCACATCGAAATGGCTGATTAAAAAACACTGAATAATGCAGACCAACTTGCTCTGAACGACTTAGATTAGCATCATCAATTAGCATCAGCGCACAAACTCACATTTACTTTGACATTGTGTGCAAGAGGCCAAGCTACAAATCAGTTCATTTCAGCATATTTTGGATGTAAAAAAAATGTTTAACTAAATGAATTTACCTGCAGATACACTTACATAAACAACCCTTTTACAGAATGTGTTAATGTCTGGTGTTTTGTTCAAATAAATCACATCATACATTACAATATGTACAGTATTTACAATACAGAATTTATGTGAGGAAACTTTGCACTTTACATGACACTTGCTCAGACAATATGAGATTTAGTACTGTATTAATGTTTTGCTGTTTTAAACCCGGTACCATTCTGTATACACAAAATATTTGCATTGTCTGGGCTGCCTTTTTATTATAAGAACAGATGACATGTTAAATACTGACTTCAGCTTGTAAAAGTAATTTAGTTCTAATTTTGTTTTTAATACTGTGCACATATTACCTGTATTTCCTTACTGTGTCAGCCAAAAAGATAAATACATTACAACCCTGTAAACACAACTACGTGAAAGGTGGACAAAGAAATTGTAGGTTCATGCTGCTTTTCAGTCTCAGTTTCAATGTTCCTAAAATAATCCTCAAACCCATACTGCATGTGTATTATGTTTTCAATGTGCAAAACATTTTTCTGAAGTAGTAACAGCAAGAGAAACACACGGTTTTTGTTATGAATGGACCCTTTTGGCTGAATTTCACATTTTCCTGCATATAATAAAGAGTGAGTTAGTTCATCACAAACTAAATAAAAAAGTTACAAATTGATGTAAAAAAGAAATGCAGTACAACGAAGGATATGAAGTGTTTCCCTCTTTCTGAAGAAGCCTCCAGTATATTACTAGTCCTAATTTTGCCCAATATATCTCAAATTTTCTACTGAATATTTTATTAATTCTACAAACTGAATGGTTTTATCTGCTTGTGTGCCACAGCGGTGCTGATCTGCTGGCGGTGAACTCTGACGGGAACATGCCCTACGACCTGTGTGAAGACGACCCCACACTGGACATTATTGAGACGGCGATGGCCAACAGAGGTACAGTCGTAGTGTGTGTTTGTGTGTGTGGGTCTGTGTATGTCTCAGCTGATGAGAACAATTCTGCTGTTTCCTAGAAAGCATTTGAGCCTTTTTAAAATGATCTGTCACAGCGTCTGCAGACAGATAATGAATAATGAAATAATGCTGCGTTTCCTTGGGCAGAAACTGTGCCATTATGTGGAGTAAACCTCATCTGGATTCTTCCTCTGTCAGTTTAGCTTCACTCTGAGTGTTTTACCCTGTGTTGCTCTACAAAATATGCTTATTTGAAGGATGTGATTAAGCACCAAGGACAAAAAAATTCACCTAATCCACTATTATGAATCTGCCAGGTAAGAAATGAATCCTTAATGCAGCCAAAACACCAAATTACATGTGTTCCAAATTCACTGAAAGAAGAATTGAAGTCAGAAAATCCAAAATACTGGCTTTTGTAAGTATGAAACACAATAAAACATCGCTAAATGTTGCGAGATCAGATGCTGCTCCTAGAAAACACAAGCACTTCTTTGAAAAACTTGTAGGATTTAGGGCAATATAATTGCACAAATAGAATATAGTAGTGATTAATATGCCTTTACTGGTGTAAAATTAGCCCAAATGAAGAATCATAGTGTTTTTGTTTCCTTAGAACGAGTCTTTGATTAAGATGAATCTACAGAGAGAGTGGGTGACTTCCTCAGTTCCTTCACACCTCTTGTGAAAGTCTCTGGATCACACCTAGTATTAAGTGGTTTTGAAGTAAAGCTAATGCATTAGTGTGTTGAAGTTGTAATACCACTGACACTGCTCCAAGAAGCCTGGCTCCTATTGATGTTGACTGAAATTCTCAAAAAACACCAGGTCCATCATTTTTCCAGGAGTTGTTCTGGCCTCATTCATTACATTTTTGACCCTCTAATAAGCGACCCATCTGTAAATTACTCCTTTATTAATAAGATTTGGAGGAAAATGGAAGATGATGTCTGCTGCAGCTTTGATTGACAGCTGGCTCACCTGCTGCACTTTCAGCATTTCTGTTGGATATTAAACAGCATATTTCTTTCTTCAGACAGCTCCACTCTGTTTACTGTTTTACTGTCGATAAGCTCTGTTATCATTCGCTCGCGCATCACTTGTCATGCTCCCCCAGCTCTGCCTTTTTGTGTAAATGTGGTCATTTCCGTCTCAAAATAACAACAACCAAAAGTCAAACTCCTTATTTCAGTCCAAAAACATTGGGAGATGTGATGGTTTTTCCGTCCAGTAATTCTATACATATTATATAGTTGAGGTCCATTAACTTCCCTTAAATACAGAAACATGGCTGTTGTTGTAACAGCCACATATGGACTGAAGACTGGTGAGGCCAAGATACTGGTGTTGGAAATATGTCTTATGTCTTATTTAAAGCCTATGAAGTCCTACATAAATATTTTAAACATCTGGAAACAAATGCTTAAAGCCTTCTAAACTGCTGTTAATACATGAGTATGTTTTCTACTAGTTGTTCAGTACATATTCCAGTGGATATCCTAGTATACAGCTGTATATGAGGCTATATATTTTTATTGTTACCAAGGTAAAAGTGGTTTTTGTGACAGACTGCAAATACTATTATCCAGTCCTGAACACAAACTGCAAGGAACTGCTTTATTTGATGCTTTTCTTTATTGGCCAATACGCTGCTCTTCCCTCACATGAGGCATCTAAACATGACTTAACCTTTGACGCGGGATGTGAGATATTCCTATTTGCAGGCTGTCTTCCTTAAAACAGTGTTGGCCACAGGAACAGATCTCTGAGGAAGTCTGCAGCGAGGTTGTGACCTGTGAAAGCACTTGGTGTCCCACACAGTTTCAGGATTGACACCTCGGGGAGCTCTGAGATATTCACCGTTGTCTCGGTCCCGATGGGATGCAGATGGAATACTGTATGTTCATGCTGTGCTGCTGTAAACAGCCCCGGAAAAAAGTTCAAGGAGAGCAGTAGCGACTGTCGCATAAATACACATGAGTGAAGAAGGCAAGGGAACAAATTCTGCCTTAGATGTGTCACCTGTCTGCATGACTGATGCATAGACAACAGACCAAAGCAGACTAAAGGTGAGAGGCAGGTTTATGTAAACTTGAGGAAGATCACACATTATCCTCCTTAAAATAAACTCTTGTCAACGTTTAGTTTTTTTTCCTCTATACAATGACATATACATATGTTTGTGCACAACAATAAAACAATGAAATCTGGTCTGCAGAAGCTGACAGGGAACAGGAGGAGTGTAACACTGTGCAGGAAAACAGGGCTGTTTGATGTCAGTGAGTTAAAGTCTCCATTGGTCTTTAAATATCCAGTCCAGTGTCACGTAGACAAACATTAAAGGGTCTCTGTAGTAAATGCAGGTGGTGGATGTCATATTGGATTGTAGAAGATAGTGTTTTAGTCAAGACTGCACCATCTGAGACCAGAGGGTTTCAAGACCAAAACAAGACCAAGACTTTTAAGGGTCGAGACCAAGGCAGGTCGGGACTGAGACAAGACCAAGACCGTACACACAATGGGAAAAAAAATTAGAAGAGTGAACAAAAAAAGAATTCTCTATTTTAAGATCAATTTACAGTAAGTGACAAACAGCACATCTCAATTCTTAGTTTATTTTTATGCATCAAAAATCCAGCATTCATCAACCGAACAGCAGCTGTTTCATTCACAGAATTACAGCATTAAAATGATGTGAACATACCAAGCCTGAATAAAATGCAATGACAAAACACTCAAGCGTCTTCATCATCCAAAACTAACCCATGAATATATATGCCTTATTTTTTGTCACGGTTTCTGGTTCAGTTTGGTTTTGCTTGTCATTTTACAGATGTAGTCTTTGTAGGTTTGGAAACCAAATTTTATTACTAATGAGTTTGCAGACATCGCTGCTGCTGGACATGTAAACACCTTCTCCTGATCTTCCCTCACTCTCACCGCATGCATGACGATGGGGGGAGTGTTGTCCCTCGTGCAGTGTGTCTGTATGCAGCTGTTGCTGGGGAACCGTGGGAAACCAATCAAGCAACCAATAACTGGTTGCTTTGAAATAGATCTCTTTCCACTCTAATCAGTGGTGTGAGCAATTAACTTAACAGCGGCGGTCTCAACCAGTCTCGTCTTAAAATCCTAAGTCCGCACAGTCCGAGACCAAGGCAAGACCATGTAAAAATGTACCCGAGACCAAGACTGATCTCGAGTACTACAACACTGCCTTTTGGACATTGCCATCACATATTATTTGCAGTATTACCAACTTACATATTCTATCAGTAAATCACATTTCACTAGATAAATAAAAACTCCAGTGTTGAGTGTACTTAATAAAGTGGGCACTAAGTGTAAATGCTGCTGCAGCCCATCGCTTCAAGGTTCTATGTGTTGTGCATTCAGATATGCTTCTTCACACTGCAGTTGTAACTAGTTTGAGTTACTGTTGTCTTTCCATCGGCTCCAACCGCCCTGTTCATTCTCCTCTGACCTCTAGCATCAATAAGGCTTTTTCAGCCAGAGATCCACAGCTCACTGGATATTTTCTATTATCAGAACATTCTCTGTTCATGCCAGGTTCAAAGTTCCTCCTATCATCTTTCTTCCCTATCCTGATACTGTTTTGACTTCAGCAGATTGTCTTGACCGGGTCTACATACACCTGAACACATTGAGCTGCTGCGGTGAATAATACAGTGACTACTGAGTGTGAAATACCAGACCTCCAGTGCCCCTGTGCCTCCAGTCTTACCTTCCAAGTAATTTTCTTGCCAGATGTGGCAACTTTGTCAGACCTCTGTGCTGACTGTACTCAGGAACTACAGCTCATTTATTGGACCAGTCACTGACCTTTACTTTACCTTTCTGTGTTGACTTCACCTGTTCCCTCTACACCATGTGGGTTTCCTCCAGCTGCTCTGGTTCTTTCTCCTGCCATTAAAAACAGGTACATATAGGTTAATTTTCCTGACCACGGTGCTGATGAAGATCTGGAGTTGGTCCCAAAGCGCCTTCTATGGCAGCTCACTGCTCCTAATGTGTGTGTGTGTGTTATATGCTAATTGTAAAACTAATGCTAGCTACTGTGTGTATGTATTATGAAGGGTAAAATGCAGAGACCGATTCCCCTATGGGGATCATAAAGCAAGTTAACTTTAAAACTTTTACCTAACCTAAGTTGTAGACTGTCATTTTGATGCCTCAATAGGCCAGTTTGGCTTTTTTTTTGTTAGAACTGAGATGTTTTTTCAAAATGGTACAGCATAGGAAAATCAATAATGGCAATGGTAAGATATACTGAAAACTGAAATCAAGTGCCAACTTCATGACACATTTGCATGACCTATCTTTGAATGGCATCATTATTGTGATTTAATAACCATAACTACTGCAACATCAAATCCTTCTTTTATTTCATAAGAATTTCTCTGTCTTTAAACAGAGCCAGTATTGGAACCAGTGTCTAGTGACCGTTACAGTGGTACTGATCTTTTCAGGCTGCAGTTGTTGCCATTTGGTGTTAAACAGAGAACTGTGGAGGTGGGGCAGGGCATCTTGAGGGCTGTTAGAGCCCTGTTAATCCAATTGCTTTATTGTAAACAGGGCAGAGATGTTGCTTCTAATAGTTTTAATAATGCAAATAGGGTACATGACACCATTTGTGTGGGTTGTAGCCTGCATATTAGGCAATATTGAGAACCCACATACTGAGAGAGGAGGGGGGGGGGGGGGGGGGGGGAGTTACACAGGAAGGGAAAGCAGTGACAGGTGAAAATGAGGATCTTGGCTTACAATAGGATCTGTGGAGTGGCAGAAAGGAGATAGTGGTACAGTAGGTGAGGAGAATGATTATTAAGCCGATCAAAGGGAGCCCGATGCTGCTAATTGCCCCCGCAGTGTTCTCGGTACTGTACTGCTGGATCAGAGACTCTGCAGGGATGGGCACACAGCACAATTTCTGCCTCCTCTGTATCACACACACACACACACACACAGCAGTTGATATGCAGAATCCACACATCTGACTCTTCATCGATCCTCCACTGTAGAGCCTGGAAGGAGGAAACATCTACCTGCAACTAAACTGATGACATACAGCAGGGCTTTCTGCCCAAAAGAGAAATTTGGCACCTCCCTATAACCCAAAAATACACTATGAACATTTGTATTTTTTTAAAGTCTCCTCTACTGTCTGTACAATATCGAATAAATACACTTCACTGCCTAATCCCCATTCATATGAACCGTTTTGAGACAGTTCCCTCCTTATTATTGACATAATACAAGTGGAAGTTGTGAAAATATGTGAATGTGTGTATATATTATTTTTTATCACAACTGCCAGAGGGGGATATGAGGGGATGCTTCCTCCAGGGTAGAAGAATTATCAAAATGCTCGTTAACCTGACATGAGACATGACAAAAGCCCTGCCTGAAAGCACGATGTGCAGCAGGAAAAAAATGTCATTCCATAAATTTAATATACAGGTGTAATACTGTTGCAGAAATAGAAGGACTATAACTGGATCAAATAGAATTGTAGAAGTAGACATGTCAGATTCTGTCCTGGAGGAGCTAAGGCTTCCTAAGGCTCTACCTATGTGCTCTGAAAATGGTCGTTGTGGAAAAGTTTTGGATCAGAAGTTTATCAGACAGTTTCTAAGGCTTTAAGGTGTAAGTACTGCCTGAGGTGGTTCTGGGTTTGTCAAGGCGTTTATAGGTGGTCCTCATTGGCTGCTGGTGGGGAAGTAGTGAAACTACACTGTGCGATCCAAACATGGACTGTTGGGGTTTTATTGGTCAGAGTGTGGTATGTGCTGTGAAATTTGGTTATAGGATATGTGATAAATGATTGTGTTTTAACCTAAGTAATAAGAGAAAACCCAGCTTGGTAATCTAAGCCTTCTGCATAAAATGTAAATGTCTAGTGACTCTTTCCTTCAGAGGTTTGATGTGTGATATCTAGTGACACTCATTTATGTGGAATTCTATGATTATACATTAATGTAAAGATAATTATCAATATTCTAATACATTTCTACAGCCAGATCCTCCTAAGTCTTTCATACATGGTTATAAAAAGACAACTCTAGTACTAGGGATATATGGATAATATATACATATGTACAGGATACATACATAGACTTTGACAGTTATATATAACACCTTCTACAGTCTTCTTGGAGTGGTGTTTGTGTCTGTGTGTAGGTTACATCTACCACTGTTAAAAAAATCACAAATCTCCTACTACTTTCAAGAATCTGTCAAACCTACCCCATACTCTAAAGTCTGAAACAGGTTTTCCACAGCAGATGTCCAGCATGAGAAACAGATCACACTTTATTCAGGCATCTGTTACGTGATGTTTATAACTCTGGAGAAAGTCAAACTGAAGAAAAGTAAGGATATCTTAATCTGACAGGATAATTCTTCTAAACAGGCAGGTTTGATATTGTGTAGAACTTGCCATTGAGAGCACTCTGATGCTTAAAACCAGATGGATTGATGAGCTCTGAGAGGAAGAAAACCTCTTTGTTGATTCACATCTTATTTCAAGTGCCTTGTCAACTGTTTTTAAGAACAGATTGTGACCATGTGGATTTTACTCTGCTGTCAGTCTCAAACCACTGCAGCGGTAATACCTTTGGATCCTTTGGGGGTATTGTCCAAGCTGCGGGGCACCATGGGAGGCAACTCAAAACACCAAAGAAACAAGGCGAAGAAAATGTAGAACATGAGTACCAGAGAGGCTGCTGCTTGCAGAAACAGGAGTACCACTATAGAAAGAGTTGCTGGAGGGAGTATTTCATTGAAGTCGACAGAGGGAACTGTCGCTGTGTTGATTCCTGCTCTTTTAAACCCCCTTCCAGCTGTGAGCCTGATGTGAATTCAATGAGAGTCTCAGTATTGTGGCTCTCAGTTTTTCGATCGCTGTCCATCGCATGTCGAAGTGAGCTGCGGCTGAAACGAAATGCGTGACATTGCAACAGGACCTAAAAATGGCAGCTCGTTGGTTGTAGGTTGCAGTGTGTTGCATGAGCAGGTAGCTTTACCTTCAACTTCACACACACAGATTCAGGTTATAACTCAAAGACGGGCTGAAAATAAAATATGCACAGTCAGGTGATGCCTGTCTGTGCCTGCTTTTTATTTTTCTAGTACGTGCAGCCACTTTGTATGGCCTGTTCTCTGTGTATGCAGAAAATAAAGTGGGAACAAACATCCTCTGTATTTCTGTATCTGAATCCAGTACTCAACATGCCATCATGAATGTAAATGAATTTTCAGCTCATATGGTATAACACAACAGATATTCCTCATTTTGCTTTGCCCAGGGGACAGTTTTGCATAATGAGAGGAGGCAGGGACCCATTAAAGCTTCAGGAGGTGGAAAAAGCTTTGGAAACACATACCTTACTTCTGCAGCTCTCTTTTCTTTGTCCAAATATAGATGGATAGATGACCTGATGGTGTTTCATGCAGCTGTAGAAAAGTGAAGCAAAAGTAGCGCAAGGGTGAGGTTTTAGCTTAGGTAGAAATATGGATTGTCTTCATAATCAATTGTACTGTTTGCTTAATGTCTTGGGCCCCCATTTATAAGCTATGGATAGCTTCTGGGGTTACCCTTTTTACAAAATCCTTTTTACAAAAAATGTGAACTGAAAAGTATCATGGTTATTGAGTTGCCATGTTGCTTCTATAAGGAGCTGCAGAGTAGAGTAGTAGAGTCACGTCTGAGAATCTAAACAGTGATCGATGAATAAAGATGTCAGTCACATACTTACATACTTAACCCACTTCGTCTCTGACAACTCCACAATCCGCCATGAAAAATCCACCCTGTGACTGAAAATCACAGCTTGTTAACAGTGAACTTCATGTACTGAGGATTTAATAAACAGAGAATCACATTTGAATGAACATAAAAGTGTGTGTCTGTCCATGAAGTGAATTAATTCTAAATTAATAAACTTGTTCATTTACCTTGATGTGTAAAATGGTATGATGATTGACACTAAACTTTACTGACACAAAAGTCAGATATTTTGTGTATTTAACAGCCTCACTCATATCTGTGGTAAATTGTTAATTACTTTCGTAGGTATTAAATAAAATGTTAACAGTGTGAACCACTTTATTTTCCTTCTGAAGTAGACAGTGATTGGTGGACCAGCCAACATCACACTGTGGGACTGATTTGACTTGTGGGCCATAGATTGAGAAACCTTGTAATACAACAAATAAGAACAAATCAGCAGTGTGTATAAAGAAGAGACAGAACAGATTGTGGTAGAAGTAAAATCCTTACAGACTGAATGCCTGTCAACCACCTTATCAATTTAAGCTAAGAACAATCATTCACACTTGTAGTCTTCAAAAATAGCTTTGTTATCCTTCTTTTGAAGCCCGAAAGTGAATTAAATGTGTAAATTTATCTTGGCATTGTGCCATTATCTTTCCCCAACTGAGGAAACAAATCCCTGTTTAATCCTTTTACACGCACATACATTTTAGACTGTTTAATTCTACAATTTGTCTTAATTTATCAGATTGCCATCTTTGCATTTGACTCAAACTGAATCCTGTTTTAGTGCAGGAGAGTTCTCTAATTTTTCTGCCACTCCTAGACTGATTAGTGTAAAGATCTACAGCACATGACGTATCATGTTCATAACTTGGGGTGTTTTCATTTCAGTGTGTGACATTTCTTTAAGGTTTGCAGAGTGTGTGTCATTACATCTGAACTGTGCTGTAAAGTTCTCTGAAGTGTAGCGGTCACAGTACTGAATCTGTCCTGGAGGCAGAATGAAGAGGATTAGAGGAAGAACTGAGTGACTGTGACAGACGGCATCACCTGAGCATCAACTGGACCAAAGAAGTCCAAATTCAAATATGAATCTGTCGTGCTGTTTGATCGACCCTTCTGCTTGTTCTGTATCTGACTGACAGGCATCACCCAGGAGATGATCAACGAGACACGAGCTTCAACAGAGAGGAGGATGCTGGGAGATATTCAGGACCTGCTGAGACAGGGAGAGGAGGTCAACCAGCAGGACTCTCAGGGAGCCACATTGGTAAGACTTGAATTTAAAGTAAAAGTCAGTGATGTGACTCCTACATCTTTTGTATTTGTCTTTTTACTGTTTTGACCAGTTAAAATGAGTTCAGCATGAATGCAATTTATCACAGCAACTACAGTAACTGCTGGGAGGAAATAAGGGAAGTTGCAGACATTTTTTTTGTCTGTCTGTGGTAAAGTCAGTCACAACTCAAAGATAATGACTTGGTTTCAGAAAAACTAAGGAAATGTTTTGCTTCGGAGTAGCTTTGTAGTGTGTCCAAAATACACAGAAAAAATAACTCTTGTTACAGGATTTTATTTGCTGTGTAACATTTTAGGTACAAGGCTCTTCCTCACACTTGTGATAAATACAGAATTGCCATCTTAAATACCCAGAATCCATAGCACAAAACTCTGTCATACACAGACACACAGCGGCAGTCTAATAGTAATAATCCATCATATTACTATTAAATAGATGTACATATCTCAATTGCATATATGAAGTATAGAAAGAATGATCATATGATCACAAATAATGATCATCTTATTGTATATAAGACATGTCCAGTAGTTTGTACTTTGTACAGGACACACATTAAAAATACTTTCTATTATACAATGGAAAGTATACTTCCAATTAGAGGTACATACACTCAAGTCCAACCCCAAATTAACCACCAGTGATGCAACACATGATTAAACTAGAAAAAGAAAAAATAAATAATCTAGTTATAAACAGTCCTTTTCTCTCCAGGATCAGAGTCGGTGTCTTGTTGGATTGAGTACAAATGTTTCCAGATCTCCAGACAGAACTGATTAGATTTGTGATGAAAGTCATGAGCCTGTTTCTCCAGGAGGAGACCGGCTGAAACCTGTGATCCCCACATGTTAACAGTAGAGACATGAGGGCTGGACCACCGTACCACAGTGCACTTTTCAGCAAGAATAAGAATTGTCAAGACAGATTTGATGCCTGTATCATAAGAGAACATCATAAGATTAGCAGTCACCAGTATCATCCTGAATCACACAGTAAGTCTCTTTTGAGGACCTTTGGATGTAACCACATCACCAAAACAAGTGAATAAAATATCTTTTTTTTTTTTTTTTAGGCTTTGTTTTGAAGCTTTTTATTTAATAAAGTTGAGGGCAGAGGTTCAGCATAACAAATCAAAATGCTTTTGCTGAAATATTAATTCAATATACCATTAAAAGGCTGTAGACTCGACTGGTTAACAAAAACATTTATCTTCATTAAGACACTGAAATCTGCACCAGCACCATTATAGCATCTGGAGCCCTTATTAGCACTCCATTTGATGTATTTAGTGATTCATGTACTCTTAACATTAATGGATAGTGCAGACATTTTATATGAACTGATTTATTTTCCTGGACCTTTGCTCCTCATTATCTGGTTGGCAGGAAATGAGTTTCAGCCTCATTATTGCTACAGTCTACAGTAGAGGTTTTCACAGTGAGCTCAATGCTGTTGTTACCTGTTAATCACTACTTATTTAGAAACACTACTTATTTAGAAAGTAACTGTAACCTGTTGAATGATTCTGAAAAGGTGTGAGCTGTCACCGGTGTGGTTTCCATGCCGCCGGGACCCACAAGTGTTATCAAATTATCAGGCATCACAGGTTTGCAATGAAACTAAATGATGTGTAAATATGCAGGGAAACGTCTATTACAGATTCACCTTTTAAAGATAATGCGCACACGACACTCACGAGGCGATAAAACCTTCAGAGCTAATCAGACATTTAGAGACTCATTACAGTCGTCTTAACAGCAAATCAGTGGTATGATTTGAAAAACCTCTGCACACAGTAAAGCCATTGGTTTTCTGGAACAGAGCTGTAACTCTAATAGAATAAACCTATAATAATAAATAATGTCTCATAAAATGTGGCTTCAAGTCATAAAAGGGTCATTTCAGCACTAAGTGCAGACACTAATGAAAGATGTGATTAGTGGACGGTCTAACCATGAGATAAGCCAAAAACACTGCAATTATAGAATTATCTTCAGAAACTCATCTAAATGCTTCGAATATGATGATTCTGGACAATTATGGCTCCAAAAGACAAATAACAAAGAACATCAACAAAACAATCAGTAAACAAACCATAAGAGATATGCAGAGACGTATACATAGAATTTTACTGCAATCCCCCGTTCCAAATATGCATAAGTCTCATTGACCTTGGTTTGAGAATAGTATATTTTGCAAGAAATTGTGGAAGATTATGAGGGTAGTTTCAAAAATATCTGTTTTTGAAAGGCTCCTATAGACTATGAGATCTCAGCAGCCTTATAAGTTTACTGCCGCCATACTGTGTGACATGGATGTAATAAATGATGTGTGCAGACTGTGATGATTACTGAATCCACTGAATCTCAGGCTACGAAGCCAATGATTGTATATGAGTAAACCATAGTCTGCTCATTGTGTCTATCTGGGCCAGTACAGTAGTAAACAGTGACACAAAGCTAATGATCATGCTGCTACTCTGATTCTGTGTACTGGAAAAACACAAAAAGGGAGGTAGAAAAGAATGAAGAGCAAGTTGTGGAATGAAACAATGTCTGATGGTGGTGTAAAAAAGCATTTCCATCGACATTGGTGTGTTGATTAATGCACTGTTTGCTGTTGCATTCTTAGTGCATGTCGAAGTGGCAGCAGTCACACTGAGATGGTCATCAAAGTTTAGTGTCTTTGATTTTTTGGAACAACAGCAGCTCTTTCACCTCAACATATTGTACAGGTTGGAAAGAAACAACATGGAAGTACCCAGTGGAAAAAAGATTACATTAACTGCTGACTAAAGCCAGTACTTGGGAATGATTAAATCATTACAGAATTGAAGGTAAAGCTAGAAAGTAGTCCAGGAATTCACTTAAACACAAGACCAAATATTAAACAATGACTGGAAGAATATTACAAATAACTAATAATATGTATCCCGAAAAATATCTTTGTTTTTTCATCTTTTCTCACATTCAACTTGCCTTAGTAAAGCTTAGTTATTTTACATGCAGAGAAAAAGTAATGACCAAAGAAACGTTTTTAAATCTATCTTTAAAGGATAAAAGATGCAGTTCATAGTTGTTACGTTCTTGATGTTCATCCTTTTGTAGCAGTGTTTGGACATGATTCAACCTCATTCCCATAATTAGCATGATGAGCAAATGATTGGTCGAAATGAGTCCATCTTCCTGTGTTAATCATACTTAATTCCTACAGGTTTCCTTCCAACGCTGATCCACATGTCATTTGAATTTTAACAGAAAGGTGCGTTTAATAAAATGATCACTTAATTTGTTTACTGGTTCAGTGTAGCAATACATTGTATCATGAATAGAACTGAAACAAAAAAAAAACAAAAACCAATCATCAGTGTCTAATTTCCTGAGTGTAATGTGAGAGGTCTTAATGAAATCTTTATTATGTACCAGGGATTGAGCTACAGCTGGGAAACACAGTGACAGATCACTGGATGAAAATAGCCAGGGGATATTACATGATAGTACCCAAAATAACCCAGTTAAGCTGTAAAGTCTTAGCTCAGATTGTCTGATTGAGCTGCTTGTCCTGCTGCTCTACGCATCCTGTTAATCTTCATTCGAGCATGATGAAGCAAAGTAGAGCATGGCTTATTAAAACCTCCAGCAAACTTGGCACAGAGACGGGGAGGAAAAGACCTGGGACTGGGATCAAGTTATGTAAGGATGGACTTGGTTTTCCAGTGGGGTCCTTGTATTGATGTGCTGGGAAATTACTTCTCACATGCTGCGGCAGTGATGTTTTGATGAAATTGTGGGAGGAAAAAAAAAACAAATGATCACACAGTTCATACAAAAGTGAAAAGCATTTCACTGGAAGTTATTTGATGCCAGGAGATGATAAAACACCTACAGTGGAAGAAAGGAAGTGAGGAAAAATGACCTGCAGGATGTCGGACTCAAAACAAAACAAAACAAAACAAAAAAAAACACAGACGGGACTAAAGGTAAACTCAACAGGCAGGTTATTTCAGAAGCAGATGACAGTTAGACCAAAAACATACTATACTTATTTCATGGGAGTAAACAATTAGTGACAGATTTTGGTGGGTAATAGCTTTTCACTCCGATGCTGATTTAATTAGGAGCAGACACAGGAACGGAATTCTTTTGTTTAAAAAAAAAAAAGAAAAAGAAATTTATAACTCAATTAAAAATGCTTAACATGACTCATTGTGAAAAAAAGCAACAATACACAGAACACTGAAACACAAATTAGACATAAAACTGATAAAAGCAGAAATTAGACACTAAGGGAAGTTTAATTCCTGTGTGTGGGACTGGACAGCATATTTTAAGGTTATATTGGTACACGTTTTCAGACAAAATACAGAATATGTTTGATGTTCAGTGACTTAAACTTCTTTTTTCCTTAAAACCTTGTCAGTGTTTACTTGTCTCCTTCACCACAGCTTCATAAAGAACTGAAAATGTTATTACATTTCTCATAACAAAACATCTCTGACATGTTTGGAGCCACTACTCCACAGTCTGGTGTCTGTAGCCGCTAGCAGCAGAGTTACTGCGACAAAAATGATAAAACAGTTACAAAAAACATGTTACAGCAGATTAACACTGATGGATGCTGAGGAATCACTACCAACAAGACAAATTAATGTTGTAAACAATCTATGATGCAACACTGTCAAAAAAAGACAATATTTACACAGTTTCATGAAAAAGTCATTTTACAATTATTGTGAGAAATGCTGTGATTTGAGTCTTGTTTAGTCATGAAGGAAAATACAGAGATTACTCAAACAAATAATAAATACAAGAACTATCACCAGATAATAGGGGTTTTGTCAGCTGATACTATGATTATGACTGCAGTGCAATTAATTGTACAGCCCTAGTATTTACACTAGTAATCACCTCAATGCCACTGAAATACTTATCATAAGACAAATTCAAGCAGCAGGGAAAAAACAGCAGAATTTGTAAATACACCCCTTCCTTCAGCAGCTCTCTCCTCTGTCCAAATGGAATGACTAAGACATGACAATGTCGCTCTATCACGGTATGTTTCATACTCTAAACCTTTCAGATTGTCCATGATGTTAGATCTATTTTCTTGTAATTTTCAAGATTTGCAGCTGCACATTTTCAAACAGGGATGGAAAGCCTTGGGGGGGTCGTCTTTCTGACAGTCCTTGCATTTGTTTCCTCGGTTTGGTCTTCGATTGTACATTTTTACAGTGTGGAACCTTGAAGACATACCAAGGTTTTTTCTATCCATATTAAACTCAGCAACAACAAATGCTCCTATCATAAAATCCCAGATTCTGACCTGCAGCAGTAGGTCTTATTCATCTCCAACAGCAGCTGAAAGGCAGAAAACCTGACACGGCTGAGCCCTGAAGGAACTGACAGACCTTAAAATTCTCATATGCTTCAAAGATACCCTCTCATTGTTGTGGCTCAGATAAGCATTCACTTAAGCACGCCAGGCGCTGATGTAACCGATGTGCTATGAAGCCTGAATTCAGCCTTCACACTTAAATATTTTAACTGTTACGCTGCAGGTACATTTAGTGCGGGGTATAAACATTGTGAGCTGTCCCACAAAAGATCTTATACAGATGCCTACACATGTTTTAAAATCACTGCCGGTTTTTATACACAAGGCTTTATGCTTACCTTCCCCTTTACACTAAAAAACCCTCATATCCTCCTGAGACCCAGCAATGCATTCTGTGGACAAGAGCTTAAGTTTTACTTTAAAAAAAACAAAAAACAAACACTATCCGCTGCAAAAGACATTCCATAAAAAAATGTGAGTTCTTATTCAGTACTGTAACGTCTGTACCACTGCATTGCACAAATAACTCATTTCTATTGCCAGCTACTGTCCATCTGAACTTGTGAAGAAGATCAATAATGTTGAAGATGATGTGTTCATTGCTGTCTTTGTCTTCAGTGACACTACACTGTGTTCAGCTTTATTAAAGGACTGTTAATAATCCAGCACCAGGCCGACAAGACAAAACATTTGCAGTACATTTACAGTTAGCAGGTCTTCACTGAGCCAGCAAATTGGAAACACTCTGGATGAAGCTGGGTGATACGGGGAGAAATATCTTATTTCAATATATTTAGGCTACATAACATCATAAATAGGTGTCCCAAAATGTTCCCAAATTTGTATCTTAAGGGACATGTTCTGGTATCCTGTCTGTTTTGCCAACTTTGGATTTATTTTTAAAATAGTTGTGTCTGGCTCAGTAAAATGTATATTCATGCCTAGAAAATCATTTTGGACTATGTTCAGTGATGCATGACTCAGTTGCTGAAGCAAAACAGTAATGTCAAGCATCTCCAAATGGATCCCGTTTAGCCTGATATTGTCTGTAATACTAAGTCTGGAACTCTTTTGTATTAATAGTGACATGATTTACTCAACTGGAAAGGAGTTCCATTAAAGCAACAAATACTTCTAATCATAATAACAACAAGCTTCTTAGTTTGTCTTAAAATTGAACATCTTGCCCTCCTCGTAGATTCTAAAACTTGATATATTTTATGTATAAATGTAGTGTGTTTAACATATTTGAAGCAATAGAATCTACAAGGTGGGAAGAATGTTATTTTAGATTTTAAAAGTCAAACCTAATGATTTTGCTGTATTTTCCAACATGATATTCAAATGAGTTCAGGTCAAAGGTCATGTTTGGTCATTATATGGAGCTGGATACATATTAAAGGCACTATTTAAGTATTATATGCATAACTGATATATAAGTTGATTAAATTGCATAAGAGCTTTGATGTGATTTTTAGGAAATGTTGCTGGTGCAAGGTGATGGCAAATGGGGGCGAGTTCAGCTGCTGAGTACAGCCAATCGCAACCATTTATTTGGGATGGGGGGGTGTCAGATGCGCTTTGATACTGTGACGGGCTCCCATTGGTGACTGCTCACTGTCCAGGATTGGCCTTTGACATTTTCGTCTGAGCCTGCTGACTTCATTGAAATCATAAATGAACTCAAAGCACTCATACTACTTCTCCAGTAAGAGTTAAACTCCAGCCATAAAGCCAAACAGATCTTAAATAACCTACTGATGATGCAATGTGTCTAGCAGTATTTTGAGTAAATGGTATTATTAGGCTTCAGCTTAAGAAAATAACAAATGGTTCCAAGTACATTGAACATTGACCCCATACAGCAGTCAGCCACCAGAGGGAGATCAAAACATTTGGTCTTCTTTTGGTGTCCATACATTACATGGTTTCAACTACCCAAGTATTCATACAAACATGCAGTTTCACTCAGTGGTTGAGGTGAGTCGATTTCCTGACAGTTCGCCATTTTCACCCAGGCTTTCGGAGCTCATTATCCGTGGCTGCTGTCTGACAAATGTTCTCTTGGTTTATCCACAGTTTAACGTGTCACTATGGAAACCATCCAAACTCTTTCTTAAGTTGTCATGACTTTGTTTCCTCAGTAGCAGCAAAATGCATCTTAAAAATCCCTACAGGTTGAAGTCACTACCAGTACTTAATATGACAAAGAGAAACAAAAAATAGAGAAATTCCAAAGCAACTTTCATAGTGCTTTCCCAGTGCCAGATTCTATTCAATGTTCACAGTATAGATGTGGACCAAACAAAACAAGCCATGATACATCACGTATATTCATTATATTGCTCATCCTGAACACGATGTTTATGATGGAGCAGAGAACAGTTCACAGTAGTTTGTGATCAATACATTTGACATTGCTTTATGCAGTTGGATATTCTTGTAGTGAACATAGGGTAAAAAGAGTGTGAAGCTATTTAATATTCTGTGCTCTTGGCATTCATTTCTTCTGATAGAAGTTTGTCAAGTCTCAAACCAGCAGGATTAGTGTGAGAGAAGAAACTCTTAGTGCTGTTCTGTTTCCAAACTGCAGAAGGTCTACTCCAGCAGAGCCTTTTAAAAGTTTAACAGACTTAATGACTTAAGTTGTCTATGAGGGAAGGGTTCTAGTGAAACAGTCACCTCTTCAAAAGCAGGTGAATATGTGACGCTCTAGTTACTGCAGCTTTAGTGTGGTACTCTGCACCGGAAAATCATCGATCCTGCTTTGCCCTTGCAGCTCCACATCACAGCAGCGAACGGCTACGTGCAGGCTGCAGAGCTGCTGCTTGAGGGGGGAGCTCGCATGGACCTGAGGGACTCAGATGGATGGCAGCCTCTTCACGCTGCAGCATGCTGGGGTCAGGTAAGGTAACGCCGCCAAGAGACAGGAAACTGATAAGCGCGTGGGCTCAAATGTTCCATTAATGTCATTTACTGCTGTTTGTTTTTATTACAGATGCATGTGGCAGAGCTGTTAGTTTCCCATGGAGCCAGTCTCAACGCCAAGACCTTCCTTGAGGAAACTCCTATTGGTACAACAACACATCAGCTCTCCCTTATCAGCAGCACACATTTCTCATTTCAGCGTTTTCAGCATATTCTGACAATTTTGGGTCTTTCATGTTGATTTTGATCATCTTTAAGACAAGTCAACACATGTAGTTTGCTCCTTCTATCAGTCAGTAGGTGACCAGTTTAATCTGTAAGGCTATGTCACAGTCAGGGATGTTTTTGACATTAACCTGTAGTGTTTTTTATTTCCTCTTGTTAAAAGTACAAGTGCAGAACAGTTTGTAAAACACACTGTTTATCCTTTTCAGATCTGTGTGAGGATGAGGAGTTCAGAGCCATCTTACTGGACCTCAAACACAAACATGACATAATCATGAAGTCACAGCTCAAACACAAGACCTCACTGTGCAGGCGAACGTCCAGTGCAGGCAGTCGTGGGTGAGTGCTGACATCTGCTGGTATTCCTGATGCTACTGCAATTGCTATCATTGCTTGTTTTGGATTTTTGGAATCAGCTTAAAAGTACATATTTTAAATTATTTTGGACCAAAAGTAAAGCTGTCTTAAAGTTAAACCTCTCTTTAGCCTCAGTTTAGTTTTTACTCTGAACCTTGATTGAATCTAATTCTTTAAAGTCTAGTTTAAAATGTGATATTATTAAAATGTGCTTGAGTAGGTTTAATGTTAAAATTGGCTCCCTCTTTAAGATGGACTAAGAAAAATGACAAAATCCAAACTCCTTGTATACAGTTACTGAACACACAGGTGTAGCTGATTTTTTTACAAGATACCAGATCAGCAAGAAAACTGCTGCGGTGCTGAGCAGGAACATTGGACAAACTGTGAGAGAAACACAGCTGCACCAACTCCCAACAGACATGGGTTTTATCTTTTTGTTTTCATATTTTTCAGTTAAGACTGAAGTTGAACAACTTCTCCTCTTTCAGTCCAGTTGATCTGTTTAAAGAGCTTGCATGTCATTGCCAGCTGACCTCTACCTTCATTTATCTTCTATTATTTGACAATATTGATTTTTTTTTTCTCTGAGGAGAAGAAATAAAGCTTCTCTGTGGGCGTCACTAACTACAAAACAATTATTCAACCTGTAGTAAAACCCTGAATATATATTAATGTGAAGGCTTTGTTATTAATATAACTAAGTAAAATAAAAACACTAAATATAAATAGACACTAAATATAATAAAAAGTAGTCACGTTAAATATCAGTCTTCTTATTGACAGATGAAAAATAATGACTATTATTTGGAGTGATTATAATACAAATCAAATCAATCAACCAAAAAATATAGACATGTGATGTTAAAATTAAAACTTTAAAATACCCCAAACTTCATTTAATGTTGAATTCACCTACAGACCTCTACCTAATTTTAAATCTGGATCCACTCATTTTAAATCTAGTTTTTCTAAAGTCTGTTTAGAACTAACTTTAAATGATAAGGTTTGGTAATCTCCGTTTTTGTTTTTACATTATATCCATATGGTCTGGTTAATTTTTCTCTTACACTGCAATTTTGGGAGTGAAATAAGCAACTCTCCATGATACATCTACATCCTTCCCTCATCTGCATCTACATTATCTGCATCCCCCTGTGTTTGACATCGATTGGTTTATTAAAGGCTGTGTGTCAATGTGTAGTTTGTTTGGTTCATTTCTAACTTCCTCTGTCTTTAATTGGATCTGTTGTTGTTCTTCTTATTTTGTTGTTAGAACCATGGTTCAGTTTGACAGGGAACATATCTCTTAGTCAAACCAAAGACCAGATGTCTGCATCATGGTCCGTGGAAGGTTTCATCACTGTAAATGGGTAGATTTTAGTTTGAATCAAACTGAAGTGTGGAAGTCCAGAACAATTGACTTGAAAGTGCCTGTATTCTTCTGAAGTGGCACACAAAAAAGAAAAAAAAAAAGCAGTTTTATAAAAATTGATTCAGCACATGGTTTATTCATATTTACTGCCATGGTTCTTTTCTCTGTGGTGTATCTTACTGGGAACTCTCCTGCATGTGTTCACAGAAAAGTGGTTCGGCGAGCCAGTCTGTCAGACAGACACAACCTGTGTCGTAAAGAGTATGAGACCGAGGCCATCGTGTGGAGAGGAGGGAGAGAGGAAGAGGAGGAGAAGGAGAAGGAGTCTGATCAGGAGAATAACCAGGTGCTGATCCCTGTGGCCTATGGGTTAAATATGCATTCTGTTAATTTGTGATTGGGTTTAATGTTAAACTATTTACATATGACTTGTGAGCCTCAAAGCTAATGGAAACGTGTACCAGAAATTTGACAGCACTAGTGTAGTTGTTTCCTTGAAAAGTCTTGAGATGCATTAATTTACAACTAGGCCCTTAGGCCATATTATAATTTCTCAAACTTAAAAAAGACTCACTAATAATATATAGAAGGTTTCGTCTTGTAACCCTTTTCCAACATGTAATTTCATGAGAGCTTGTTATCTTGAGTTTGAGCCTTGACTTGCACTGAATAGTCAGAGACAGAATCTGCATAGTGGGATTAAACTAATCCTTGTTGACGTCGTGCAGGTCAAACCAGTTGTGGCTGTGGAGCTGCCAGACAAACCCAAGCTGCCCACCATCCTCAAAGATGGCAACGGTAAACAGAACGGCCTCATCTCCACGACAACGTCCACTCCGCCGCAGCCACCCTCCAATGGCAACACGCCGCCATCTGACAAGGGCGGGCTCATCTCCACGCCACCCGCCCAGGAGGACACCTGGCCTCGAGAGCGTCCTCAGACTCTGTCGGAGCTCAAGAAACAGAGGGCCGCTGCAAAACTGCTCAACCACCCGCTGTTCAACGGTCACCTTGGCAACGGCTCCACAGACTCCTTCACTGATGCCAAAAACAATTCAGAAGATCCCCGCATGCCGCTGGTCTCTTCCAATGGCAACGCGGTTTACTACACGCCGGCCAGTGGTGACCCGCCCCTCCTTAAACTGAAGCAACCAATAGAAGAAGAGCAGCCGAAGGCACGGACCTGCTGCTGCGTGTCATAGCATCCTGGTCATGTGACTGTTGATGGAACAGGAAGTGTTTTTGTATGCAGGGGTTGGGAGGAAGACTTCCTGTTCCTCCGCATTTTAAACTTCTTCCGCAGAGGACAATGTCCTGCTGGTTACAGAAGAAGTTCTGAAACTCATCTGTTTGTCCCTGCCATGTGCCCGTGTGACTCCTACTAAACATAGAAAGCCCCTCCCCCAAACACAGGCAGGTTGGAAGTGTAGCAGAAAGAGGAAAGGAACTGAGCAGTGGCCCTTTGCTGCAGCAGGCAGATTCACAGATTCTGAACCAGAGAAGCCGACTGGATACAAACCAGAGGCTCCAGACCTGCTGTCCTTCAGCGCCTTCAACAAATTAAGTGTGGACGGTATTTTTTAAACTTTTCATCTGCAAAGGGTAACAATTTTGATCTCAAGGTACTGCATGTTCTACCATCAGATGTAGATAGCTTTTTCTTTTTATTTTTTTTCATTAAATCCCACCAAATGGAAGGTTATCATGTAATCAAACACGCATCTGATTCAGCACAAACACACATCACTGTTATGCCGCAGTGTTCTGCTTTTTGCCATAATCTTGTCACTTTGAAATGTGCAGGAAGGCCATTACAGAGCAGTCAACATGTTGTACTACAAGGTTTCTGCAAGTCTAACTATAAAAAGCCTTAAAACATCCAAAATCTCAAAGATCTTAAAATATTTTCAGTACAAATCTGACAGCCCATAAATATCAATTGCATTGTGAAGTTAATGCTAATTTCTCACTTTTAAGCACAGTATGTAATTTATCAAGGCTCAGTCAAAACAATACATTTAAAAAAGGTATAAAAAAAAATATTGATGTAGGGGTTTTCACCATCTTTGCAGATTCATTTCTGTCCAACAAAATTCTAAATAGAAATCTGTAATTTTACTCAATGTAAAGACCCTTTTCATTTGATCTTGTGTCAGTCACATCCACTTTACTCATGATAATGGTTAACATTACTCATTGCTATTTTATTAGAATGAAATCAAATACATACAGTGTGAATTACTGTTATATACTCTGTCAGATAGTGAAAGTATGATCCCCCACATTCAGTTATTATTTCAGCTGAGGTATCCTTTTGTCAGTGTTGTTTTCACTGAGTAAAATCAGACAAAACTAAATCTAAAGTCATTTTGAAGCCAAAAAAAAAAATGTGAAGGTGAAAATGATAAAAACATTAGGGTGGGATGATTTTGGACATTGGATCCAAACAGGACTCATCCTGTGTCGTATCAGATGGTAGATGCACACAACTGAATCTACTGACTTGAACAAAAAACACTGTTCCATGACTCATGAACTAAAAAAGTGACTAGATTAAAACAAACAGTTCTGATGATAAAAACTTGTCTAAAACGGTATTTTAGTCAAAAGACTGTGACTAAAAATAAATCAAACTTGTTTGTCAAAATTAACACTGCCCCTAGTGGCAGAAGTCACATACTGTGCATTAAGTGACATTTGTTATGGTCTTGAAAATGTCTGAAATATAACATGTTGAAACCTGTTGTACATCAGAGTACATATCTCAAATAGCAAAACGTAGCAAAAACAAATCTGTGAAATCCCTTTTTGGTGACATGCTGCCTGCAAAAGTAAAGGGAAGGAATGCCATAAATCAGTGTTAAACCATTCAGGAAGTGTACTTCAACAGAGAACAATAACAGGAAATAGTATTATTATTGTTATTATTGTTATTACTGCACTAGTGTTTGAAACGGTCACTGTACTCCACTTCACCGTCCTCTCATCAAACCTAAACTGACAGATCTCGCTCCGTTTGTGTAATCCACACTGCGCTCGCTCGTAGACATAATTTAAATAAGCATTGTTGAGAGTTTACTGTACATTTCTTTATTTATGAATTTAATGTAATGTGTAAAAAAAACAAAAGAAGCATATTATGGTTCCTAAAGTTGAGTATATTTATTATTTGGATGGTGTGTGAAGAGTGTGAATGCAATGTTAAGATGAGCCGGTGAATCTACTGGTCAAAGCACCTTCTGACATGGAAAAAGAGAAACTGATCAAGTGAAGTGAAGGATAACTGTGTGTTATATATATGTGTTATTAAAAACACACCTACGAGCCATTCTGTTACAGTAGGGTGGTTGTCAGTGTGTCACTACAAATAACAGTGTTATTTGTGTATATTTCTTTCCCTTCAGTGGCCATTGTGTGGCTTTCCCTCTCCCAAGTCACTGTATTTGTCTCCTGAACATAAACTGTAAATCTTAAGCATTGAATTATTGTAAGTATAATGCATTTTCATATAACATGACCTCTATGCTTTTAAAAAGAACACATTAGTCCCCGGTTGTATTTGTGTGTAGCAAGCTCACACTGTCATGTTCCTGTTCTGAAAACGACTGCATTTCTGTTGTGAATTCACCAGCTCAAACAGGCTCTAGAAGCAGTTGGTTTCATTGTGTCACAGCTCCTTCGATTTCCCTTTAAGTGCCAAAGAGTCTTCCATAATGAACCATATGGATATCTGAAAATTAAAAGATGTTGTTGTCAGATTACCCAGAATACCACAACCATGCGATCCCGGTAAAACCACCTGCACAGTGTCTGATATTTGTACACTCGAATTTAATTTGTAAATATATTTGTAATGTAACTGTCTGTTCCCATGAGCTGCGTTTCCGTGTGTGTTGTTACTGTTGTGACATTACACTCAAACAGAACAGAGGAGCATGTAGTAAATACAATCACACACAGGTGAACAGTATTAGATTTGTCATTGTCGATGAGCCTCTTTAGTATTCCAGACATGTAAAATGTGTCTCAAGTGTCATAAGTCAAGTGCCCCCATGTGTTTCAGAGTGGAACTCATTTCCTGCCAGAAACTAAATGTTTTACAAATGCTGTATGATTCAATAACAAATATAGCGATGGCCAAAATACAAAACCTCCTATCTGCAAATGTTTAGATTTTGAGTTTTCACATTAAATGGTGAGAACAAGGATGACTCCACATTTTCAGTCTATCTGCAAGATAATCCCACCCTTTCTTATGACATAAAGGTCACCTGACAACAACAACAAAGACCATACTATAATAAAACTAAATCAATCAATCAAATTTTATTTATATAGCGCCAAATCATAACAAAAGTTATCTCATGACACTTTACATATAGAGTTGGTCAAAACCAGACTCTAAGCCAATTTACAGAATCCCCCAGGATCCACGTTTTTTTGTTTCCTGAAAAAAGTGATTTTTTTCAGATAGGAGGTTTTGTATTTTGGCTATCAAATACTTTACAAATACAAAACTTCATTAAAAATCTAATATGTTTAGGTTTGTAAATGCCAAACCTACCTATCAAACAAATCCACAATAGATTTCTAATGCATCAGTGTCTTAGAAATGAAACACAAATACAAATACATATCGATGAAGACAACAGTATGACTTTTGACATAATATTGCCACCAGTTTGTGCTGCAGATCCCCCCCCCCCCCCCCCCCCTCGCAAACATCCTGAGTATTTCAACCAACACATAATGTGGATGACCACACAGTATCTTAAAATAATCACGAAAGTGGATATAATATGTGTCAGAGCTGATTTGGCAGAACTCAGCATAGAACACCAGCAGTTTTTAATTACTCAGGAAGTGAGAAAATCATCAGCGTAGACAGGATGGAAACTGGGCCAGATTTTTTTTGGTCTAATATTATATAGTTCATTTCCACTGGTAAAACGTGGTGTATTTGTTTGATAGGTATGTTTTATATTTGTGACACAAAATGACTTTAATTGTCATGTTTTGTTTTTGCAAGTTGCATTTTTTTAGTGGATCCTAGTGTATTTGTAAAACATTTTTTGTTTAATTTTTGTAAGGAAATTGACACCATTTTCTTTCTCTCTCATTGTTTCTCCTCTTTCTTGTTTCCTCCTATTCAATCATCAGTTTGTATTTTTTTAAGCAATTTTCTGCAAAAGTCAGATTTTAATTGTGTCAGAGGAAGGATCTCTAAGACAAAGTAATTACAGTTTTCCCTATTCCTTTTCTTCAGGTGACATCTTACTCTGCTTAAAATTAACTGAATTTCCTCTGGCTCATTTGTTCTACCAGTCACATTTAATTAAATCCAAATGTGTTGAAGTGTTTTTTTTGTTTTTTTTTTATCATGACATGGTCAGTATTAGTCTGAAAGGGACGGTCATCTGTTTAGGAGTAAAACCTGTGTCTGGTGCGTATAGATGGAAGCTGACTGAAAGCCTTACAGTCTGTAAGGATAGGATTATCAAGAAGACAAACTACTGATTTTGTAATTACTGGAATATATTGATGGTTGCATTAACATATTTGGAATAAATTGTATATTTTGAGAATTTTATAATTGTCTCTTAAATTAGTGACACTTCTTTGTTTTTTCTATTCATTTCATCTCAATGGTTTTAATGAATTGAGTCATTAACAGCCTCACATGGGGATGTGGTGCAGGTCTTTATTTTTCTCCTCAATGTTTTGACATGAATGGATGGATATTTTGTATGCAGTTCATGTTATTCCACATGACGCCTCTTTCACCCTGGGATGTCTACTTTCTCTGTTCGTTTGCAGCTCGTCTCTGTACCGAGACGAGCGGACGCTGGACTGTCCTTCGCCACACAGCTGTCAGGGTCTTGGCCCGGCTTCAAGTTGCGCTCTTCAATGATTTTCTGTGTTTTTTTTTCCCTCCCACTCTTTTCTGAACTTCCTCTCATTCGCAGCCTCAGGGGTCAGTGAGGTCAGTATTTTCTGCCAGCAGCCGTTAGACACACACAGCAGTTGGCTTAAAGAGATAAGTCAGAAAAGGGTGGAGGATCTTGGGGATAACAGAGTTTTTTTTTCATGGTTTTAACTGTTTGTTGTAAGCCATAGTTCATATTTGGATCGTTTCTCATATGGACATTGTGTCAGTTTTACCCACAGTTCTTCCTGCACTGAAAATAAGACCTGACCTCTTCCAGCTCTCAGTGATACTACAATTAACATCTTCACGGAAAACACGATTTCTAACTAGCATTACACTAAACTACTACTAAATGGGGATAATATTTTTAACCCATAAAGACCCAGTGCTGCTTTTGTGGCAGTTCCCAAATTATTTTTTCTCTATTTTTAACCTTTCTTGAGTGATTTATCACCAATTACTCTAATATTATGCTCTGTATTTTGCATTTTTAAGTGAAAATCTGGTATTTTTCTATATTTAACCCTTTCATGCATAGCGATCACTACAGTGGACAGCTATACTACAGCTGTTCTCTTGTATATTCATGGGTTTTATTGTTTTAGTTCCATATCAGCCAACAATGTGGACGCTTATGCATCATCTCATACACTGCAATTCAGACCATTACTGTAACTTTGTGGTTCTAGATAAACCTGATCTGCAGTAACATGTTTGAGTGTAAATCAATTGATAGTTATTAGACTGTAATTAACAGTTTTCTTAAACAAAAAGTTTTTTTTGCATATTATCACCACGAAGTTAGTAATAACTAGTTTTAGAGTATGATAACGTGAGCAAACATCAGATTAGCTACATTAAATATGTTTTTATTTCATAGTTTTCATATCATTTTCTGTTATTGCATCTTAAATACATGTTTCTTTGTTTCAAAAATTAAACGCATGGTGTCAAGGTGAGGGAACATTTTAGTAACTCCATAAAAAATAGGTAAAAAATCAATCAAGTTATTTTTTTCATGCCTAAAGAGGAATAAAAACACTCAGGAAAAAATATCTTGACTAAGGTTCTTATAATTCGTGCGTCAAAGAGTTAATGTACTGATTATGTAGACTAGCGGCATTGTACCCGTGGTGCCATTTTACGATAGCGCCCTCCTGTGCTGCAACACGTGTCGGACAAAGACACGCCGGACACAGAACATCCATTATAGTAGGATGTTCATTAAAGCTCATCTTAAAGTTGAGAGTTATATCCAAAAAAGAGAAACTGAATAAAAAGATTGTTTTATTCTGCAAAATATATCATTAACTGAACATAAACCCAGTGTTTCCATCCACTGACATTTATCAAACTCCATGGGTTTTACTGGTGAATCAATGTTGTAGAAGATGACAGTGTTTCCATGTTGACTACAGAGCCTCTGAACATCCAAATAGGTCATATCTGATGACCTTGTAAAGATGACAAACTGCATTTTACACCAATTATTTACATGTTTTGATAGGATTAATGGATCAGTGGGTATTTAATATTTTATATCAGTGAATGATTTTGGTTGCCAGTGGATGTTTGGGTCTTTATGAGTTAAAAGCAAACACAGACTTATATTGCGCTAAAGTGTTTACCACAAAGATCCCTATTTTCTTCACCTCCACTACGAAACGTTGTCGTCTATTTGAACTGTGGAAATACAATCAGTGAGTCTGTCATTACCGTTGTCTTAGTGTTCAACAAAGTAGCAATAAATCTTCTTATTACAGCTTTAATACCGTGAGTAATGTCAATCATACTGTATTTTAGGCCCTTAAATTGTGCATATCAACAGATTAAGTCTGATAAGTATGACAGAGCATGATACCCATTCTGAACCTGGAAACCCCCTGATTTTTGTCTGTTGATTTTAAGGGAGTGGACTTGTTACTTGGATATGCTGTGATGTGTGTTTTGTTTTATGATCAGCCTTATCAGTGTTTACATTGGGTTAAATGTGTCTCACGGATTTGAAAAACAAACAGGCAGTACAATCAGACCCTGATTAGTTAAACAGCTACAGTCAGTTCTAGTCCATAATGTGTCTTGAGTAAATGTTAGAAGAAATCAACGTCTCACTTTAAGCTCCCTTTGGACACAACCAGTATCTGTAAGGCATATAGACAGAGAGGACAATCGTGGTGAAACACATGATCCACACTGCATTAACCTCCTCTGTGGCGCCTGGATTTGCTTTTGTGCCTGAGCTACACTGAGTCCCGCCAGCTGGCTCTGGTCCCGGTCCTTCAGTCCTCTTCACTGAAGGGTGAAGTGGATCAGAGCCAGGAAACGAGCATACAGACAGGGACCAATCTGCTCAATATATGAATGGAGGAACGCTGAAAAGAGGCACTGAGAAACTGTCTGGATCGCAACGGCTGAAGACAGAATGTGAACCAGCGCCAGGTTTTTCTGACCACAGAGAAAGGATCACTGCACTGATGGAGAAAAGGCCTGAGCTGGGAGAAGGCCACAGCTACTAACGATCCTGCCAGTTTGTTCAAAGATGCACCCAAAGAATGAACTGAAGGATGGTTCAGGGGTCAGAACATTCGCTCTCATCTCAGCTACATTATCAAAGCTTCACTGTCCTATTCAACCTGAATTCAAGACGGATAAGGAGGACAGTCATTGGCTGATAAAATGGTATTGACTTAGTGATTTATAGTCAGATCACAGTTAGGGACTCACTCTGACATCAACCAGCTTTTAGAGCAGGGGTGTCAAACTCATTTTCTTTCAGGAGCCACATTCAGCCCAATTTGATCTCCAGTGGGCTGGACCAGTGAAATAATAGCATAATAACCTATAAATAACAACTTCATTGTTTTCAGTGCAAAAAAACCCCATTAAATTATGAACATTTTTTACATTTTACAAACTATCCAAAACAAAGAAGATGTGAATAATCTAAAAAAAAAAAAAAAAAAAAAAAATCCAGACATTTTTAAAGAAAAATAAGCACAATTTTATCAATATTACGCCTTAACTTATGATTTATACATGTGCATTACAGATCAGATTTACAAAGGCACAAAACAGGCAGAATATTGTTAAAATTGCACTTATTTTTCTTTAGATATTTCAGATTGTTCATATTTGTTCCGGTTATTGACATTTTATGGTTAAAGGATATCAGAATTTAATGTTCTTTGCAATAAATCAAAGAGAAAAAATTAGTGTTGTCATTTTTTTGTAGGAATAATGTCTTCTTTTTTTTTCACATTAAAGAAGAAAATTTGGAGTAATTATTTATAGGTTATTATGCTCTTATTTTTGAGATTGATGACTGTTAATGTCTTCAGGGTAATTTTTGCACTTTGCAAATTCATCCCGTGGGCCGGATTGAAAGTTTTGGCGGGCTAGTTTTGGCCCCTGGGCCGCATGTTTGACACCTGTGTTTTAGAGAAACAACTTGGAACATTTGGAAGATGCAGCAAATATAAATACAGTAAAGAAACAGTAAGAACAGAGTTTCAGTATTGATTGTGATATGATAAATAAAAATCATCAGACAGACAAACACACTTTACTGATCCCATGATTTGATATAATGAAACCAATGAACTATGATCCCGTCACACATCACACAAACATGATCACAAGACTCACTAATGTTTGTTTTTTTTTAACATTCTTTTTATTGAACATTTTCAAAATTATACAGTCCAGCACAGTGCATACAGGTTGTATGAAATGTATAGCAGATCCAAAATATGTCCACAGTGACGATCTCAAAAGTCTGTATTAAGTCTGTTTCAGGTAGTTGCAGTCTCTCCGAGTGCTTCTAGTTTGTAATTTTATTCTCAAAATCAAACAGCAACTCACAGAAAAATGTTACTTAGAAAGTCCAGCAACCACTGTCTTTTTATTGAAATAACAAAAAATGTTTCTGTGTTCTTTGACAACTTGGAGCAAGTACTGTTTGTGATCTTCATTTTTTGTTCGGCTACAGTTGAAGTCTTGAATAAGCTTCACCCCTCTTTCAGCAACATCACTGACAACTTTTCTGGAATGCACAACTTGAGCAGCCCTCTGAAAGTCTTCATCATCAGCCCAGTCTTCTGGAGGAATTCTGAAGAATGTGTGATGGTAGAAGACGACAGCAAGTGCTTCACGAAGTGTTGGCAGCTTCTCTTGCAGTGGGAAAGTTGCATTCATAGGTCCAACCAGTCAAATGTGACATTTGGATCTGGTTTTCGGTTTGTTGTTTGCTTGTGTTTGACTACTGCTGCAGCAGGCCATATGTATTTATCTGTTAACAGTCAAAAATAAGCATTAGTAAAAATTCCAGTAAATTAACCTGGTATATGCCTTACTTCATACATATATTTCTAGATGAACCTTGGTTTTGATAGTACTGCTGCTTCTCTTAGCAGGTCAGCTCGGCTATGCTGAAAATGCAAAATTAGTCAATTTCCAGGAAACTTCCAGCAACTTGTGCAACCTCTAAAACATCTCCTTTTTCTTCCAAATTTTTTCCTAAATCATCTTTTGAACGCCAAAACCTAATGCAGGGTTCTAATTGAGGTTATCTGAAACTTTATTTTTTTACCATGATTGTTGGACCACCCTATTTTACATTAAACTCACTCTTGTTAAACATTAGACTCACTAATGTTTAACTGTATTCACTGGGAAGCATTAACAGAATTTGGATAAATGATGACACTGTGATTGTACTTTGAGAACAGCTCATTTTCACTCAGTTTTATCTGTGATCAAATATCCATATGAATTACAAATGCATGTTCATTTTTTCTTCTTATTCTTACAGTTCAAATGCATCACAGAGGGTGTTTTTGTCCAGGGACAATATTCCACAGACACCCCAGGTAAATCATATTCACACCATGACAATACAAACATTTTATTCTTTCTCTTTCTTAATTAGAATATCATGTTCAGTTTCATTATTTTAATATTTATATGTAATTTGTTCTGCACAGCCATGTTTGGGAAATGCCTTT